>NW_007256386.1:0-11856 GCF_000164805.1 Carlito syrichta | reverse complement strand
GGAGGCAACACAGAGTTGCCTTTGACTTCTATATTTATTAACAAAATGTCTATAAAAGTCAAACTCTCTTTCAGTATCAGGGATACCAAAAAATAGTAGCAGCTCTTGCCTTTAGGAGTTGGCTATAGTAGGAGGAAAGACTCTATACTGTATTATAATAGTCAATAGGCTTATCTGGTTGTTACAATGTGCAAAGTATGTGGAGGGAGGGAGCAGAAAAGCATGTACTTTAACCTAGAGGGGAGTAAAGGTGCATCTTGAGGTCATGAGATGATTTCTTAAAGAAAGCTACAAAGGACAAATAAGAACTGACTAGTAAAGGGGCTTATGGAGTGCTACAGTAAAAGAAAGAAAGAAAGAAAGAAAGAAAGAAAGAAAGAAAGAAAGAAAGAAAGAAAGAAAGAAAGAAAAAAAGAAAGAAAGAAAAAAAGAAAAGATATTCCAGATAGAGGCTACAGTTCACCCAAGGCAAGGAGATGCAAGGTAAAGTGGCAGAAAAAATACAGTTTTGAATCTATGAAGACTAACATCTTAGACAAGTACTCCTCACATTCTAGCATGTAAGAATTGTCTGGAATGTTTGTGAAAACAGAGATGATTGGTCTCCACCTCACCTTGAGATTGATTCATAAAATCTGGTTGAGAGACTCAGAATTTTAACAAGTTCCCAAGGGATGCTAATGCTGATGGTTTGAAGACCATACCATGAGTAGGCTTAAATAGCAAGGACATAGATTACAATGAAATGCCATCCAAAGAAGGCCAGTCTGGGAGCAACCACATCTCAAAGAACTACAGCTATAGGTTTAATTCATGCATCAGGCATCTCGATGTTCTCAGTATAATAAAATATAATTTGAGTAGAGTACAACACAGAAACTCTGGCAAGAGTTTAAGAATCACTTTATAAAGAAATGGAAAAGGAAATTGTTGAGCAAATAAATGTGTTAACAAAGGTTAGCAGAGAAATTATTTATTTACCTGTTAAAGGAATAGATAGCTTTTTGGTGTGGTCTTATTTTTTAAAAAGCATGTAAGTGTACTAATTATAAATCATTTTTATTTACTCATTAAAGAAGACTTTTCACTAATGATTCTTGGTTAGCCTGTTTCTGCTTCTTTATAAACATCTACAAACTAAAACCATCTTTCTTTCCACATGTTCTCTAATGCCAATTTTCTTTTTCTTTCTTTTTTTTTTTTTTTTTGAATTGGAGTCTCTCTCTGTCACCCAGACTGGAGTGCAGCCTCGCCTGCTGGGCTCCGGTAATCCTTCCGCCTCAGCCTTCCAAGTAGCTGGAATTCCAGGCATGCGCTACCACGCCCAGTTGATTTTTTTATTTATTGTCCAGATGAGGTCTTGCTGCCCCGGAGGGTCTCGAACCCACGGGCTCAGGCAATCCACTCACCTCAGCCTCCTAAAGGCAAAGGATTACAGGCTGAGCCACCGAGCCCAGCTCTCATGCCAATTTTCAAGGTAGATAGCAATCATGAAGCTTGGTCACCACACAAACACCTCAAAATATCCTCTTAACAACTAAGGAGAAGAGGTACTGGCCAAAATCTTTGAACTATCTACTGTTTCTTTTCCTGGTTAATTATTGTTGAGAATATTTTCAAAGCGATATACACACCATTTTTATAATTTGGTGTGTTGATTAAGAATTCATGGCTTCCTGATGTTTCCCTCAGTCTGAAGATTTTTCTCTCAGCTGATGTTGTCAGATGAATGTTGTGGAAATATGTTTAGGGCACCGTAAATGATGTCCCAGTGGGAAAACGCAACCTGAAATGATGAGTACAAAGGGCTGTTAATGAGATAAACTGTTAACAGGATCTTTATGGGACATAAGCGAGCTAAGCATTTTGAAGTCCAAATTGTGTGTATTTTTTGAAGATGTTACTATGTCCAAAGGCAGAATTTATTACTTACGGGTATTAAAGAGAATGTATCCCTTAAACCATTCTAATTTCAGTACTGCTGGATAACATGTGACCCTGGTAGTCACAACTTCTGTTTAAAAACCAGGCTTATGAGGAAAAATAAAGGGTCTCTTCATAGTCCTTCCACATTACATTGACAGGCCAATGCTATGTACACAGAGAACACTCATGTGACTGAGTGACACTGATAGATGAACAAATGTTAAGGGACTGAGTGAAATAAAACAAAAAATAAAATTTCATGCCATATCTTACTGTTCACATGTGCATGACCTGATTATCCTGTACATCAAGATGTGATTTATAAAGGAGAACATGAGAATTTATTTTAGAATCAGAAAGAGAATAAACAGATTAGGGGAACAATGCAAAAGTCGAAGAAGTTCAAATTTGGGATTGTTTGTCAAAGTTTTCCATGAACCATGAAATAATGTTTAATCTGTTAAACAGTTTTACTTCTCTACTATTACATGATGCCACAAGCTTTCTTCAGATGTAGCTATATTTTAATGCTATCTAATTTTGCTGATGCATTTCAAACCATTAACTCAACATATATTGCTTATAGTATATGTTGTTTAAAGGAAGCAAAAAATAATGATTGTGTTAAGAATCACAACTAGACTTATTAATAGTCGGAGCTAGATTGTAAGGAGTCTGACTGGAGAGAATGACCTAAAAGTCCCAGATTAAAAACAGTATTTGGCATTATAAAATATAATAGAAATTGCTACAACTCTAAATGAAGATTCCAGTATGATAGAATCTGTCCTTGATTTTATTCTCCAAACACTTCCATGAGACTTAATAACAGCTAGAGAGGATGCAAAGTGCGAAGCCTGCATGTTCTCTATTTACCCTGAGAGAGATTTTCCATAATACATAGACAAATGGAAAAAAGAAGGGCCTAGACGTACACCGAAGGGCTTCTGCCCATTCGAGACAGCATTATTCTTGAGATTTTGCTTTCCAAGTTGGATTACTTGGATGTCACAAACAGGCAAATAGTCTGCTGTTTTATTTTCTCTACCGTTAATCAATCTCCTTCAATGCTTGTGCTTTCCAGGAATAAACTGGGTATTTTCTAAGTTTTCAGTTGGGGTTTTCTTTTCATTGGCAGACCTGTGGAGCAAAGCAATCTGTTGTAGAAGTCTGTATCTTCAATTCCATTGAAAAAAGAATCTGTGTTTCTCAGTTGGAAAATAATCATATACTTGGGAGAACCCACTGCCACTAACTGAAGTTGGTTTAGGATTAGAAGAAATGTGATTTTTTAAATGAATACTTCCAATAAAACTCAAATGAATAAAGAAGACCTATGATCCTGAATGAGATCATTAAAAAGTAATATGCATAGCTGGGCTCGGTGGCTCAGCCTGTAATCCCGCGCCTTTGGGCGGCTGAGGTGAGTGAATTGCCTGAGCCCGTGGGTTCGAGACCCACCTGGGCAGCGAGACCTCATCTTTACAATAAATCAAAAATCAGCCAGTCGTGGTAGCGCATGCCTGTAATTCCGGCTACTTTGAAGGCTGAGGTGGAAGGATCGCCGGAGCCCAGCAGGTCGAGGCTGCGGTGGCCAGGAGCGGCCACTGCACTCCAGTCTGGGTGACCGAGTAAGACTCCAACTCAAAAAAAAAAAAAAAAAGTAATATGCATAATGTAGAGCAACTGAAATTCTTACATATTGCTGGTGGAGATTAAAATTGGCATAAGCACCTTCAAAAACTGTTTAGTAATACCTACTAAAGTGAAATGTGCACATACCATATTACACTGACATATTCCCAACAAAGAAATGTGTTTATGCCCACAAAAAGAGTGTTCATTGAGTAATATTCAAAATAGTCTCAAACTGGAAACCAAGTCAAATGTCGGTCAGCAGTAGATTTAACAAATAACATGGGCTATGTTCATACAATGGAATATCAATGAAAAAGAATAAACGAAGGCTACATGCAACAATTTAGGTAATGTGGAGCAAAAGGATTCATACACAAAATAGCAAATATGACATAATACCATTTATATAAAATTCGAAACCAAAACAGGCAAGATTAATCTGTGTTGTAAAATGACAAGAAGGCAGTTGCCTTTAGGCAAGAATATTGACTGAGAGGGAACATAAAAGTCTGCTGAGAAGTAAATGTTCTGTGTCTTATAGTGGGTAAAACATTCAAGCTTGATACAATTTGGATATGGAGCACTTCATTATGTGTAAATTATATCTTGTTTAAACAATATTAAAAAGCAATATGCTTGAACTTTAGAAGACATGCTTTTAGTCAGTTACATAATACTGTAGCCTCAGTTTTTTTTTTGTTTTGTTTTTGAGTTGGAATCTCACTCTGTCGCCCAGACTGGAGTGCAGTGGCCGCTCCTGGCCACCGCAGCCTTGCCTGCTGGACTCCGGCAATCCTTCCGCCTCAGCCTTCCAAGTAGCCAGAATTACAGGCATGCGCTACCACGCCCGGCTGATTTTTTGATTTATTGTAGAGATGAGGTCTTGCTGCCCAGGCGGGTCTCGAACCCATGGGCTCAGGCAATCCACTCACCTCAGCCTCCCAAAGGCACGGGATTACAGGCTGAGCCACCGAGCCCGGCTTAGCCTCAGTTTTTACAAGCGACTGATAGAAGAAATCTTTCCTTTAATAAGGGACATTAAGCAGCAGACTAGACAGTGCACTTGATTATGTTTTTGCAAAAGACACAAATGTCATTTACTTAAATGTTTACATGCAACATTATATTTCCATTTAATTTTTAAGAAACTTACTGTTTTTTTGTTTGTTTGTTTTTTGAGTTCGAGTCTCACTCTGTCACCCAGACTGGAGTGCAGTGGCCGCTCCCGGCCACCACAGCCTCGACCTGCTGGGCTCCTGCAATCCTTCTGCCTCAGCCTTCCAAGTAGCCGGAATTACAGGCATGCGCTACCACGTCCGGCTGATTTTTTGATTTATTGTAGAGATGAGGTCTCGCTGCCCAGGCGAGTCTTGAACCCGCGGGCTCAGGCAATCCACTCACCTCAGCCCCCCAAAAGCACGGGATTACAGGCTGAGCCACCAAGCCCGGCTGAAACTTACTGTTTTTTAAGAACTTACTATTATCTGAGAATTTATTCAGATAAATGTATTTATTTCTTTTTTTACTTAGTTATAAAGAAACTAATAATTACAAGTAGTGTTTAAATCTTTGAAGTATTTTATACTAGATGTCTTTTAATTAATTTTTATTCCTTTTTATGTTCCATTGTGTTACTCAATAGAACTTTTAGCTTTCAGGATTAAATAGAGAATTTGAACATATTCAGACACACCTGCACCATTTTATCTCTCTCTCTTTTCCCCTCTCCCTCTCCCTCTCCCTCTCTCTCTCCCCCCTCTCCTTCTCTCCCTCTCTTTCTCTCTCTCTTCTCTCTCCCTCATATGCACACATACATAAATACACGTGAAAGTAGTAAAGAAAAGTAAAAAAATATATATAAAAAACAATTTAGACATATTTGTGTTATGTAGGCCTGCCCTGAGACTGTCAATGCAATTTCTTTCCTTAAGAGTCTAAATGAAGGACTTCACTATTTATTAAAGCCAGCTCCATGGGCCATGTTCCCTGCTTAATAATTGTGTCGTTTACCTCATTGTGGCAGGTGCCAGATCTTCATTTCCAGTGGTCTGTGTCAAATGTACAAGTATGGAATGTAAAAGCTGGACAATAACAGAATCAGTCATCATTTGCTAGTTTCATTCCCAGCACAATTAATATTTATCAAATGCCCACAAGGAGGCATGATTCATATTAGCACTTATATCCCAGACCCAACTTTCATTTGGGCTGTCTTTGGTATATAATTCAGGTTGACATGTCAATGAAATATTGAAAAAATTAATTATATTCATGACTTTCCAGCTGGGAAGAAGACTAGACCCCTGGTTTAAGAGAGAGAGGAGAAAAGAGAAATCCATTTATGCTATTTACTTAATTAAGGTTATGATATAATTAAATAGTTGTTTATTAGGTACCTACATGTGTAGGAAATTCAATGAAGTTGGTCACAACTTAACTGGTTTGTTGAGCAAGCAATTAATTGCATAGGAGAATTATCAAATTGAGTCTGAGTTTATGGAGGCAGTGAGAAGTTTGATTCAATCTTGTAAATCAAATTCCTAAATTTTCAACTCCAAATATTTTCATTCCTTTCACACCCAGCTGCACCATATTAACACAGATAATTATAATTAGATTCTACTGCCATGTTGATGACTCCTCCATCTGCTTTGCCAGCTTAATTTTCTTTGGCCTTGCAGGGAAGCCCTTAACAGGGACATTGGAAGAAAGAACAAATTTGTGGAAACAGACTATTAGTTCTACTTAAAACATGTTAAATTTGAGGTAGGTATCAAGGGAAATTCAGGTGGAGGTCAAGCGAAATAGAAACACAGATGTAGTAATCAATATTAGATTAACAGTGGTGAAAAGTGGAGTAAGGATCACCACAATACCAGTCCCCAATACAAGCAAGGAAAACACTGGCAAAAACTGTGAAAAATCAACATTTTCAGAACTCTGGAATTACCAAAGGTTTGCAACAATCTGAGGAACATTTATTAGAGAAAAATGACTAAATCTCATTAACAATAGTGAGTTTGGAGGCATTTTAACTTTCCTTATTCCATCCTAATAACCTAGCAGACACTGGAGAAGGCAGAACATTTTTTGAAGTTTTCCTCAAAACACCATTCTTAGAGAATTGTCATTAGCTGATCTATCTGACAGTTACCTGGAAATCCTTATTCTCAGTGCTTGTCTTTATTTGACCTAACCCAAGCTTCACTAAGTGCAGACAGAGCAGACAAATTCTTGGAGGCATTTTGTGAAAACCATCAGAAGCAAGTGTTGAAAAATACAACTGCCTGAGGTAGGGTAACAACTGGAGCATACAAGAGCCTGGCCATGAAATGTAAAATAAATAATTAGAGAATGAGACATCCATAGAGGACTTTGAAAAGCTTCACCATATTCCTGGAAATCTAGAAAGCCATGCACATACATAGGACTGTGTATATTCCCAAGGATGTACTCAAACCCAGGAAAGACCTGAGAAGGCTCCAACCACTCACCTTTAGCTGATGTTGAGGTTCTGCATAAGCAGGAAGTGAAGGCTATGACAGGGTTGTTAACTTCCTGGCTGAGTATTGGCAGCATGGGTCAAAACACATGTAGAGCCTCTGCAAAGACTGGGAGAATTACTGGTTCCAAGAATTTAAGGAAATTTTAGCCCGATCATTAGCTGACCACTTATCTAACAAAGCAGAAACTTTTATGGCCACACAAGATAAAGAATACAAACTTTATAAAATCATTTTATAAAAATTCACCAAGCAAACAAATAATAGCTACAATAAGCAGCAACAACAAATGCTGGGGAGAGAGCAGCATCTGATTTTGAGAGTTGCAACAATGTATTATTTAAAATACTCAGTTTTCAACAAAAAAATTATGTGACATGAGAAGAAATAAGAAAAGATAGCCTACAATGCAGAAAAAGAAGCAGGGAATAGAAACTATCCTTGAGGAAGCCAGACATTGGACTTGTTAGACAAAATTTTAAATCAACTATTTTAAACATGTTCAAAGAATCAAAATGAATCACATTTAAAGAACTAAAGGAAAGTATGAGAATGATGTCTGACCACATAGAGAATATCAAAAGAGATAGAAATAACTCCGTGGTCCAATCCTGTAGAGTCTAAGAAGTCCAACAGTCTTCCTTCATTTTATAATATTTTCTTTGTTTTCTTTAATCTCAGTTGACAGTGTTTCTGCTGATATAGTCCCATCTCTTTCCATGGCTTCTGTTGAGATGGCTGATTAGGTTCATGCTTAACAACCACACTTTAGAATCAAAAGTATAAATGGATTGAAAGTAAAGGGATGGAAAGATATATTATGCAAACAGTAACCAAATAAGAGCGAGAATCACTATACTAATACTAAAGCAAATAGAAGTCGGTATGAAAAAAATTGTTACCAAAGACAAAGAAGGACATTATATAAGGATAAAAGGTCAATCATCAAGAAGACATAATGATTCTAAGTATGTATGCATCTTACAATGGAGTCCCAAACTACATGAAAGAAAACCTGACAACATTGAAGGGGGAAATAAACTATATAATGATTCAAATTGGAGACCTCAGGACCCAATTTCCAAAACAAAAGAACAAGTATAAGAAAATTCACAAGGAACTAGAAGATTGAGCAAAATTATAAACTAACTAGACCAAAAAGGCATCTCTAGAATTCTCCACCCAACTACAGCAGAATACACATTCTCCTCAAGTGCACATGGGACATTCTCCAGGATAAACCATATGTTAGGCCATAAAATAAATCTCAGTAAATTTAAGTTGATTAAAATGATACTAAATATGTCCTCCAAGCATAGTGGAATGAAATTGAAATGTAATAAGAGGAAATTTGGGAAATGCACAAGTATTTGGAGCCTAAAACACACACTCAATAACAAATCAAAGAAAAAATCACAGAGAATTAGAAATACACCGAGATGACTGAAAACAAAATATCTCTGCCAAAACATAAAATGCTGTGTAAGTAGTGTTTACAGTGAAGTTTATAACTGTAAATGCTTATATTAAAAATGAAGAAAGATGGCAAATAAATTGCCTAAACTTCTAACTTAACACAGTAGAAAAGAAAAAAACAACCCAAGCCCAAAGCAAAGAGAAGGAAGGAAACAATGATTAGGGGAAAATGTCAATGAAATCAAGAATTTAAAAAATGAATAAAATTGATGAAATCAAAACCTGGCTCTTTAAAATTATCAACAAAATTAATAAACCAGGGATACTGACCAGGGATAAAAAAGAAGAGACTCAAATCCTTAAAATCAGGAAGGAAAGATGACATATCACTACCTATATAACCAAATAAAAAAGAATTATATGGCAATACTATAAACAACAATATGTCAATAAATTAGATAATTTACATAATAAAATGGACAAATTCTTGAAAAGAAACAAACTATAAAACTGACTTAAAAAGAGATAAAAAATTTGAATAGATCTATACAAAATAAATTGAACTATTCATAAAAATAAACTTCCCACAAAGAAAAGACCCATCCCAGATATCTTTACTGGGGAATTCCACAAAATATTTAAAGAAAAATTAATCAAACTGCACAAATTCTTCTAAAATGATAGAAGAGGAGGAAATACTTTCCAAAACATTCTATGCTGTCAAACCAGGTAAAGTCATGACAAAAAAACTACAGACCAACATTCCTCATGATTATAGATGCAAAACTCTCAACAAAATCCTAGTAAATGGAATCTAATAATATATAAAAGAGAATATATCCCACGACTAAGTGAGATTTATCCCAGAAATTCTTTTGGCTCGACATACCAAAAGCAATCAATTTGATACATCATATTAATAGAATAAAGGACCAAAAAACTTCCCCCACAGGATTGTTTCAAAAGATATAGAAAACATATTTGACAAAATTCAATGCAACTTCAAGATAAAACCTCTCAGCCAACTAGAAATAGAAGGAAATTTGCTCAACCTAATAAAGTGTGTCTAGGAAAAACACACAACTAGCATACTCTTAATGGCAAAAAACTGAAAGCTCTACTCCTAAGATGAGGAGTAAGATAAGAATATCTGATCAATGTTTGAATATAATATTGCCACTTGTATTCAACATTGTATTGGAGGTTTTAGATAGGTCAATAAGGCAGGAAAAAGAAATAAAAGTAATTCTGATGAGAAAAAAGAAGCAAAATATCTCTACATATGACACAATCTTGTACATAGAAAATCCTAAGGAACACACACACACACACACACACACACACACACACACACAGACACACACACTCAAATTAGAATTAATAAATTAGTTCAGCTAGGTTGCAGAATACAAGATCAACATCCAAAATCAGTTATAGAAAAGGTTAAAAAAATGCACTAGCAATGAATAATTGAGTAGTGAAATTAAGATAATTCAATTTACAAGAACATTGAAAAGAATAAAATACTTTGAAATAACTTAAACCAAAGGACAAAAAAAAGTACAAAACACAGGAAATTAGAAATGTTTAATGGAAAAACATCCCATGTACATTGATTACAAGGCATAATAATGTTAAAATGGCAATACTTTCTAAACTGAGCTACAGGTTTCAATGCAATTTCTAACAAAGCCCCACTTGGATTTTTTCAAAGATGAACAAACTAATCCGAATATTTATATGGAGTTACAAGGGATCCAGAATAATCAAAACAATTTTGAAAAGCAGGTGTAAGAACTCACATATTCTGATTTCAAAGTCACCTAGAAACCTACAGTAATCAAGACAGTGTGGCACTAGCATAAGAATAGATGTATAGAACAATGGAATAGAATAGAAAGTCAAGAAATAAACTTTTACATTTATGATCAATTGCACAGTTCAATGGGGGAAAGAATAGTCTTTTCAACACATGATTTGGGTACAACTGGATGTTTATATGCAGGAAAATGAAATTGGGGCTTTACTTCAGATCACAGACAAAAATTAAGTCAGAAGGAATAAAAGACTTAAGTGTAAGTTAGATCCTTAAACGCAAATATAGGGGTAAAACCTCAACTTTTCAATGGAAGCTTAAATATAACAACAAAAGCATAAACATCAAAAGAAAAAGTAGATAACTTAGGTTTCATCAAATTTAAAAACATCTATGCACAAAGAACACTACCAATAATGCAAAAATGCAACTCATAAGATAGGAGAATATATTTGCAAATCACATATATGATAAGCAAGTAGTATCTAGAATATACAAATAACTCTTACAACTTAACAATAAAAAGAAAAATAACCCAATTTTTAAAATCAGCAAGCAGCCTGTCATCCCAGCACTTTGGGAGGTGGAGGGGAGTGGGTTGCCTGAGCTTGTGGGTTTGAGACCAACCCCGGCAACTTGGCGAGACCTTGTCACTACAATAAATCAGAAATTAGCCGGACGGGGTAGCATGCTCCTGTAGTTCCAGCTACTTGGAAGACTGAGGCAGAAGGATCCCCTGAACCCAGCAGGTCGAAACTGCGATAGCCGTGAGTGTGCCATTGCACTTCAGCCTGGGCAACAAAGTGAGACTCCAACTCAAAAAATAAATAAATAAATAAAAATGGGCAAACATTAGAATAGACTCCCCCCCCAAAAAAGATAAGTAAATAACTAATAAGCACATGAAAAGATGATTAACATCACTAGGGAAATCAAATCAAAATTCACAAAGAAACACCACTTCACACCTACTAGGGTGACTATAATTTAAAAGGACAAAAAATAACAAATGTTGGTAAGAATGTGGAGAAAACAGAATTCCAATACACCCCTGGTAGGAATGCAAATGATGCAGCAGCTTTGGAAAATGGCTCAGCAGTTTTTTTAAAAGTTAAACATTCAGCTAAAATATAACCTAGGAACTCAACTCCTAGATATATGTGCAAAAGAATTCAAAACATATGTCCACACAAAAATCTGTAGTGAATTTTCAAAGCAGCACTAGTTATAAAGTAAAAAGGTGAAAACAAATCAAACTTTCATCAACTGATGAAATAATAAAGTATATTATAACTATACAATGAAATATTATTCAGACATGAAAAGAATGAAATTCTGATACACGCTACAACATGGATCTATCTTGAGAGTATTATGCTAAGTGAGGAAGCCAGACACAAGAGACCACATATTGTATGATTCCATTTATATAAAAGATTCCAAATAAGCAATTTCATAAAAACAGTAAATTAGTGGTTGCCAGGGGTTGCAGGGAGAGAAGAATAAGGAGTGACTGCTAATGGATGTTTTTGTTGTTTTGTGTTTTTTTGGTGGTGG
>NW_007256385.1:3559-5725 GCF_000164805.1 Carlito syrichta | reverse complement strand
TGGTTTATACTTAAGGCTATTCATCCTTGTCTGTTGCTTACGTTGCAAATATTGTTTGCAAGCCTGACATTTTATTTTGACATCACATATATCTCCTTTCATCACACAGAATCTTTAAAATTTTATAAATTAAATATGTAAATTTGTATAGCTTTGGGGTCTACTGTCTTTCTAGGCAAATTTTTTTCTACATGCTTTTATAGTGACATATTTTAATCTATGTGTAATTTTTTTACTGGAGCCTGAGATAAACAACTAACATTATTTTTTAAATAGGTATATGGTTTTCTCAGCATCAATTTTGAATGGCTAACTTTTAATCTTTAGATTATAATTTAAGTTTATTATGATCAAACTTTCCATAATTAGAAATGTTTCTGCTTAATTTTTAGATGTATTTATTCATGTAGTAATGCCACAGTGTTTGAATGGTAGTAACATTTTACTAAATGATATACCTGCCTGTGAGTAAATGAATACTCACCTTCTAATAAGTGGTATTATTTGTATCTGAATGCCTCCAAATTGCATTCATTATTCAAATTCTCTACTATTCACTCTTAATATAAATTCAAAGCTGATGTTTATCAAAAACAGAACTAAAATAGCTAAGTAACATTTTTTAGTTTTCATTTCTGTTCCTAGGTTTTAAAAATGAGAGAATGATAGAATGTATTAAAAAACTCACATTTTTATCTCTAATTAAAACAAATGCTTTGTAGAATATCTTTGCATCCTTTTACCCAGTTTCATTAATTCTAGCTACTGAAGTTAATTTAAATTCACTCTTGTAAAATGAGAGTTCAATATCAGCATTTTTTCTCTGTTAGCATACTCAATGAGACTTACAAATAGTCACCTACTAAGTAGTAAACACTAAGCAGGCTTGTCTATTGCAAATAATCTTAGCCAATAAATGTTATTTATGTCCAATTTGGGTATAAAGGTGTTAATCTGAGATCACAAAAGTATCTCTTTGTTAAAGCTAAGAGTATTTCTGCTTTGATGAGTTGCATATGCAAATATTACTCAGTTTCTTTCATCTACTTCTTTAACAGTTGTACCTAAAGAAATCTAAATGCTCGAATGCAAGTCAAATCTACTATAAATGAAACTGTGAGGATTGAAAAACTGATACGTATGGAAATACCTCTCATTCTGATTGGCTAATTTTAATGATGGCTAAAATTTAAGAAGATAAATACAAGAAGAGGCTGACTTCCATACAACTTAACAAGAGGGCCCCATTATAATAACATTGGATTACAACTGAAAGAACTCCAAGGCAAACTCTCTCTGAGGAAGTCCAAAGTATGTAACAAGAAAGATAAAAACAAGAACACTAGAGCTGAAGCCTCTGGCACCTATAGCTACAGAAGCAGTAAATACAGCCCATCTTTTAGCAAGATCATAAATCCTCACTTTAAAGGCCAATTTGGTGCAACTTCCATTACTGCATATAATATGTCCAACTTTTAATTAAAGAATTACAAGTCATGCCAGAAGACAAGAAAAAACACAGTATGAGGACCAGCAAGGATCAGAAACAGACTCTGGAATGATGCCAATATTGGAATTATCTAGAGAGAATTTTAAATAACTATGATTAATGTTGTAAGGGGTCTAATGGAAAAAGTAGACAGCATGTAAGAACAGATGAATAATGCAGAGAGCAGGACTCTCTAATAGAGAATAAAAGGTAATACTGGATACATACAGTAACAGAAGGAAGAAGGAATGCCTTTGTTGGGCTCATCATTAGATTTAACATAGCCAAGGAAAAGATCAGTGAGTTTGAATATACATCAGGAGAAATTTCCCAAACTGAAATACTACATTACTGTAATGTACTGTGGGAGACCAAAATATACTACTGCAAAATATGCTTCTTTGGCACATTTCAAAATGGCTATTTAGAGAAACTGCAGGAACAGGAATAGGTCTTTAAAAACTGTCCTTTTTAAAAAGAAATTTACATCTAACTATATCCGTAAAGTAGATAGTAGATAAATGCGAAGAGTTTGCTCTGAGCACCATCCCTCCTCACCATCAGCCTAAAGACAAATCTTGGAAAGATAACATTAACACCTGTCTAGAGTGCACCACAGGCTACCACCTATTCTTCTGAGGGCTGCTACCTGAAACGTTATCTATGTAATAAGACAA
>NW_007256385.1:0-3539 GCF_000164805.1 Carlito syrichta | reverse complement strand
AGGATCAGGAACAGACTCTGGAATGATGCCAATATTGGAATTATCTAGAGAGAATTTTAAATAACTATGATTAATGTTGTAAGGGGTCTAATGGAAAAAGTAGACAGCACGTAAGGAACAGATGAATAATGCAGAGAGCAGGACTCTCTAATAGAGAATAAAAGGTAATACTGGATACATACAGTAACAGAAGGAAGAAGGAATGCCTTTGTTGGGCTCATCATTAGATTTAACATAGCCAAGGAAAAGATCAGTGAGTTTGAATATACATCAGGAGAAATTTCCCAAACTGAAATACTACATTACTGTAATGTACTGTGGGAGACCAAAATATACTACTGCAAAATATGCTTCTTTGGCACATTTCAAAATGGCTATTTAGAGAAACTGCAGGAACAGGAATAGGTCTTTAAAAACTGTCCTTTTTAAAAAGAAATTTACATCTAACTATATCCGTAAAGTAAATAGTAGATAAATGCAAAGACTTTCTCTGAGCACCATCCCTCCTCACCATCAGCCTAAAGACAAATCTTGGAAAGATGACATTAACACCTGTCCAGAGTGCACCACAGGCTACTACCTATTCTTCTGAGGGCTGCTACCTGAAACGTTATCTATGTAATAAGACAACTTTTGCTCACAGTGCAGTCTCTCCTCTCAAGCTTCCACAGTTTGTGGACACTACCTTCCAGAAGCCACCTATCCACTATTCCTTTCTGTATAGCATAAAATTTCAGTCATCTGAGCTTTCTTTGAGTCATATTTTGTAAGGCTTCTGTGTGTATGCATATAATAGACTTATATGTCTTTTTCTTCTGTTAAGCTGTCTACTCTCAGTGTATTCCAGACACTCAAATTATGTATTGAACCTTCAAAGGGTAGAAGAAAAGTTCCCTTCACACCTACAATACTAGTAATTAAACAGAATGAGAAGAAAAAAACTGAAGAAATATTTGAAGTAATAATGGCTGAAAATTTTCCAAAGTAACTGAATGACACCAAACCATAGGTTAATGAAAGATACTAAATAACAACTCAGAGAACTCCAAGGAAAATGAATACAAAAATGAAGATAAAAAAAAAAAAACTCTCCACACACATAGGCTTGTCAAATTAAAATGGCCAAAAATAAAAGACAAATATAATATTGAAAGAAACTTGAGAGGGAAAAACCACTTTATCTATATAAGAAGTATGGGAAAAATTACAGGGGCCTTCTGTCAGAAACCTTGCAATGAAGATGAGAATGGAGTGAAATATCTGAGTTTTGGAGAGAGAAATCTCCAACCTTGATTTCTATGTCTAGAGACTTATTTTTCAAAAATCAAGGAGAAATGAAGACTTTCTCAAACAAAAACTGAGGGCATTCATGGTCAGCAGACCTGCTCTGTAAGAAATGTTAAAAGAATTTATTCAGGAGGAAGGAAAATATAGATCAGGAGTTAAGATCTACATAAAAAAGAAGTATTGTAAAATAAATGGGTGGTAAAATTAAATCTTTTATTTTTCTTTTCTTACTGGCCTAAAAGATAGCTCTTCAAAGTAATAGTAACAATGTATTGGGTATACACTGGTATGTAAGAGACTAGAATATGTCACCCCAAAATATGCCTTTTGGAATAAGAAATATTTTGAATTGACTACTTTGAGAACCTACAGACACAGGAGAAGCTCTGAAAACAGATAAGTTATCCTTTAGTAAGGGAAATTTATATCAATAAAGGAAATGTCCATTTGCAAGATTGTCTCCATCCCTGTACCAGGAAGAGAAGGATGACAAAAACACTGTTCTAATGGAGAAGACACAGACTTAAATCTGCATAGCAAACCTTATTCTTGTGTACCATGCTTTTCCTGGCTATCTCCCTATTACTGGCCTCAACACTACTTCCTTTGTTTAAGTTGATGATTTTTAAACCTGAACTTTAAGTCACCTATTTTGTGTTCACATTAAAAATTATATGACAAACTCACAACCTCAAACATGTTTTTAAAGAAGTATAATTGTTACACTAGGAGAACAGATAAAATGGAGTCATCTAAAATGCTCAGAGAAGGCAGAAAAATCAGGGGAAATTCAATTTTGCAAAGGAGATGAAAAATGAAATGTCTTAATAAGGAAAAAAAGCAAGATGAATACAGAACATGCTGAATTAAAATTTATACATGCATTCCCATTTTAATGCTTTTCTTTGAGATTCTTTTAGGTTTTATGATGTATGTGTGTTCCTCTTTTATTCTTTCCTTGCTGCACAAGATGGGGTATAAGATTCAATCATCTACAAGGTGATTTGTGATCTTTTGATCAAAGACCTTATGAAAGCAAAGTAGCATGATTATTTTGATTTAGTTACTGGGTGGGAGAGGGGGATGTGTAGCAGAGACAGAAAAATTGAAGAAGTTGGACGAAAGCAAAAGTCATAAAAATCAAATGCTAGTTAGAACAAAGGCTATGGCCACTTAAAACACAGGCATAAGCTGAGCTTGGTGGCTCAGCCTGTAATCCCACGCTTTGGGAGGTTGAGATGAGTGAATTTCCTGAGCCCGCGGGTTCAAGACCCTCCTGGGCAACTTGGCGAGACCTCATGTCTACAATAAATCAAAAAATTAGCCGGGCATGGTAGCGCGTGCCTGTAGTTCCAGCTACTTGGAAGGCTGAGGCAGAAGGATCTGCAAAACCCAGCAGGTCGAGGCTGCGGTGGCCAGGAGCGGCCACTGCACTCCAGTCTGGGCAATGGAGTGAGACTCCAACTCAAAAAAACAAAAACAAAAACAGGCATACTTACTTAGAAGGTGAAAAATGCATTCAATCAAGCTAGTTATTCCATCTTTGTCGTGACTGACGTTAAACATGACTATTTTCCATTCATTTGCCTACCTAGTAGACTGAATCAGTCATTCCGTTGAAACAGCTGAACTGACTGTTCAGTGTAGACACAAGCACAATTTAAGTTTCTTGAGTGGTTATGTAAGTCCCAGATGTGGGGGTTGAAGGAAGAAAAAACAGAGGGCAGCACTGAGGAAAGGGAATCTCATGGTGTTGCTGGAGCTGTGGGCCAGAATAGCCATGTGCTGTGACCTATTCAGCAGATGAAAACACAAACCAGACCAAGGTCAGGAACGCACCAAGGTCAGGAACGCACATCCTCTCCTGCTGAGATGATTTGGGATGTTCAGAACAAGAAAATGAAGAGCTCACATGAGGGAATTTCCTTGAATTTCCCTGGGCAATAAATCACTGACAAGTGAAATTTCTGCTTCTCTAAAACGTCGTTAAACAAATGGCAGCAGCAAGCTTGGGGGCTGGTTGATATGCTGTTTCCTTTTTCAGCCTAAAGGCAGCATCTGATTAAGAAGAATTCTTGGGCCGGGCTTGGTGGCTCAGCCTGTATCCTGTGCTTTGGAAGGCAGAGGTGAGTAGATTGCCTGAGCCGGCGAGTGGGGACCCGCCTGGGTAACTTGGTGAGACCTCATCTCTACAATAAATAAAAATCAGCCTGGCGTGGTAGCGCACGCCTGTAATTCCAGCTACTCGGAAG
>NW_007256384.1:278669-283471 GCF_000164805.1 Carlito syrichta | reverse complement strand
CGGGCTCAGGCAATTCACTCACCTCAGCCTCCCAAAGGTGCGGGATTACAGGCTGAGCCACCGAGCCCGGCTGAGGTCACCTTATAAAATATGCCAATTTTTTAATGTTATTATAAGAAGCATCTTATTCCAAAATAGACATAAAGTATATTTTCAAGGGATATTATTTAAAAATCATTGCATCTGTTACAACAAAAGCCATTAAAGAATTAGAGAGGTCAATGTCCTATTATAGCATCGACAAGTAGAATGAATTATCTCAGAATTGTCAACGGGTCTGAAAGATGAAACTGTCTTAAAAATTGTCTGTGAGATAACAGTTTTGTCATTGCCTGTCTGAAATATAACTGCAATTTATATCTTGAAAAACACTGTTAAATATTTATATTTCAATATTCATCATTAAACATATGCATTGGTTATACTCAGGTAAATTGGGGTTTGAAAATTTTTTAAAAAAATAAGTGAATACCCTAAGGCAAAATTATCTTTTTATCCTTTATATGTTCTGGATTGTGAAAAAAAGTTGACTCCTACTTTTTATCAACCCTGAAAAAAATTCATTTATGAGAATACTATTTTTTGAGAGTTCACCCAATTAATTATGCCTGTAGGGAATATGAGAGTGGTGCTGTAACAGGGACAGCTCTCCCTGGAGAATGCAGCTTCTTTGGGTGAGATCCTTACTGGTGACTTTTGCTTAAGGTATTAGACCCTCACTCCTCTAGGAAATAATTACAAAAAGCCCAAGGGAAAAAGACTGTGGCATGATTATAAAAGTCAGCAATAAACTGAGGTGGCTCATTCTTGTTAAGTCTTACTGTATCTTTAAATATCCTGGCATTATTGAAAAATACACCAAAGGACTTGCTGCAAAAATGAATGAAAAATTTCCCTAAACTGCCTACATTTATCAACCTTTCTCAACCCCTTAATGTTTATGTTATAGACTGATAAAATTTACAGCTATAAGGAACTTAGCAGGTCAAGTCATATTAATTGACTTCTCAAATGATAATGTCTTGAGTTATAACACATCCAAAAAATATTGCCGTATGTTATTAAAAACATAGTTCTACAAGAAATTAATCAGCCCATTTTATATAATAAGATATTATAGATGTATTAGTTAGTTTGTAGTTATCTACACTAGGATGCTTTAGCAAGTCAAGATATTTGACACACCAATAAGAATACAAATTTAAGACAAATATTTATCAATATACGTTTTTTGTACTTTCTGCTAAGGAGTGAGCATATGGGAGAAAATTAGGCAAATAAACAATTAATGTAATATATTGTTTGAAGTGAAAATCAGTACAAACATATCTAAAGCAATGAGTAAAAAGCATGCAATATAAATTAATAAAGGCTTAATTATTCAATGAAAAGAGCATATGTCTACAAAATACCAAATATAGTGCTACTGTTAATTACTTTTCAAAGAGAAAAGATGTCCAGTCAACAACTTTTTCTTTGAGATAATCGATTTTTCACAAATAACACAAATAAATACAGTAATTTAGGAATTATGTTTGAAAATTGATAGAAATATTTCCTCTACTTAATCCAACTTTAAAACAGTCTAGGTGTCCCTCAAATAAGCAATACCATTTCTTCATGTCCCAGAGCATGTATATATTTTAGTATTATTGAGATTTCAGTAAAATAGTGAGTGAGTCATCTGACAAATGCTACTTTAAATAGATGATACTTCCTGACAAATTGCATGTATTGAAGTGTAAGATTAATAATACTAATGTATACTAGTTTTGTCTTCATACTCAGGGTTTTCATGTTCTTTTCCTTAGCAAATATCAATTTATGCCCCAGTTGACAGACAAGATAAATTGTGGCTTAAACGATGAAGGTGAACCAAGTGGCCATGGCAGGATCAGAGAGAGGCCACACCTTCTGTGCCCTTGGAAAGTGTTACAGAACCTGTTTTTCTACAAACAAGAACTGTTCCGAAAACAACCGTAGTAGGACATTCCCCAACTAATCACCAACAGACCCCTCTGGCATCAACCAAGGGACATCCTGGACCCAGACCCTTAAGAGACACTGGAGATTTAAGTCTTAAATGTCATCCAATCAAGACTGCTGCACACTCCCTGCTTCCCTTTCCAGTCATGTGATTATTGACTTAATTATCTTTTACTTCCAAACTCGCCTCAGAACACACTTTCTTTTTGCCCTTGAGGTGGCATCTCCCCAGTTTGCAGGTTGCTTTAGAAAATAAAGTTATTTTGTCTTAGCAGATCTCATTGGTCTTGTGTTAATATAAGTTATAATGTTTAACTAACAGAGCAAAATGAATGCTTATAGACAGTCTCTAAATTTACACCAAAATACTTTCATAAGTATTGTATAAAAAAAGTAGTATGTGAACATTTAAGTAGAGTAGAATCCACAAATATATTCTAAAATATAATTGGACATGGGATTAAAAGTAATCTCTAATGATGAAATTTACAGCAGTTGCCTCATATAAAAGTACGCTTTAAAATGCCATTTTATAGTAATTTATAACATGCAAACAGTTACATAGCAAATATTGGTACCAGATTTTTGTTAAAATAATCATTGATTACTGCACTATGTTTTTATTTTCTAACAATAATATTTTATAATTTTAGCCTTGTGTTTCAAGGATTTAATTCTAGCTTTATAGTAATACATCTAAAAATGATTACTATCACATGCATTTGGTTAAATATAATGAAATTGCTACTGAAAAAGCTGTGAAAGATAGGAAATAATAAATTAAAATGTACATAGGATATTACCACAGACCTAAAAAAAACCCTTAATTATAAGTAAAAATTTTTTCTAAATATGATAGCTGTATGCATGTTTATGTGACATTGGTCATTATTTGCATTTCATACTTGAGTAAGATTTCTCTGATAACAAGATCTCATGAATATAACGAGTCTTATAAATACATCTATATAGAATTTAATGTCTGCCTAGCAAATGATATAGTTTATTCAGCTAATCCTATTTTCTTTACTTAGATTATTTCCAGTTTTCACAATTAATAAAAAGGATTATCAACAAAACGAAATTATGACTGTTTATCCTCATTCCTAACTGTTTTCTCAGAATGTTAGTCTTAAACAAGGGTTATAGTATATTTGGATAGAGTTAGGCTATTTCTATGTGGTGTGTGTGTGTGTGTGTGTGTGTGTGTGTGTATGAGAGAGAGAGAGAATAACAAATTATTGGGTCAAAAATTATTAACCTAAAAATATTTTTGTCCTTTAAAATCTTATTGCATTAAAATAGGGCTAGAGTGGATGACTACTAATTTGTGCAAATAGAATATTTTTAAGGAAAATCACTGTATTTGAGGGAAGAAATAATGCAGACTATTTAAAATATATCTTAGGCATTTCATTTTGTCAGTTTTTCCAAAATTGTATGTTGTGTTTGAATATGTTTTTCCTTATTTCAGAAAAAGAGTAGTCTAGTGGTCATGAAAGCTTTCTCAGCATATAATTGCATTAAAATGTGCTGGCTTTGCAGGCTTATGTCTATGATAGGATAAATGATAACAATTATTTTGAAACAAAGAACTGATATTTATTACACATCTTAAATGAGATATTCTGGTCAATGATTGGTACATTACCAAAATTTCACTCTACACTACTGCACATTAAAAGGAAAAGTGATACTTTTACAAGTTAATTATACCTACTAAATAACTTGTAATGGGTTACATTGTTACATAAATGGTATACTTATTTATAATTATTATACAACAGTGTTTCTTCACTATGTCATAGAACTTAAAGTTTCCCTATGTAGAACAGAATCATTCCACATTCTCACTGAAGTTCTAACATTCATTTGACTTACTAGAAATAAAATTTTCATTCAATTTTTCGTTATCCATTTAGATAAATGTCAATAAAAATCTGAACTTTACTTTGAATTAGTGTAATGAGATCATGGATATATCTTTTATGGAGCATTAGAATATTGAACTTGCTTTGTGTTTCCAGTTCAAGTGAATACAGCGTTCACACATACACACATAATGCCATAAATAGAATATTAATCACCAGGAATATAGTGGCATATCTACCCACCTCAGAAGTATTTCCTTGATTGACAGATAAATAAATGAGAACAACTTACAGCATTAACCATTTCTTACAGGAACTGGGTTCCTAGGAGTTTTAGGATCATTAATTTAACAGGAATAACTCATTTTAGAAATCAGGTTGTTTTTGTTATTGTTGAGTTTTAAGAGGTCTTTTTATGTTTTGGATAGCAGTTCTTTTTCAGATGTGTTCTTTTAAATATGTTCTCAGAGTCTGTGGGTTATCTCTTCAACCTCTTAATATTGTCTTTTAAGCAGGGTTTTAATGTCCAGATTATTAATTATTTCTTTAATGGATCAAACATTGTTGTTGGGATTAAAATGTCATTATCTTACCCAATATTCCAGGGATTTTTAACTGCATTGTAAGCTCAGATCTCTGAGTTCTTGTCTCACAACCAAGAAGAATGAGGAAGCAGACTCACAAGAGTGAGATTGAGTTCATTAAGCCACAAGAAAAGCTCTTGTTATCAAAAGGGGACTCAACAATGGGTTACAGGCAGTGGGGCAGTGTTTTGGGTTTTTCTCTCTCCTTTCTAGAGGTGTTCTTCTCATTTGCATCTTACTCATCCCCTTAATTCCTGTCTGCTTCCTGGTTCCAGTTTTTACCACTCAAGTGCCCTTGTCCAAAGCTGCATCATTTTGTTTATTACCCATAAATACCACAGAAAAGCGGGGATGGGGGTGG
>NW_007256384.1:273151-278649 GCF_000164805.1 Carlito syrichta | reverse complement strand
ATGACATTATAATGAACACCTGTGTCTGAGTTGCAATGGTCCCTTTGGAGCAAACATCTTTGCATAAGAGGAAGTCCTTAACTGCATTAACTACATTTTAAACTGCTAATTACACAACAGGGGTGGGGAGGGGTGGGTGTTCCAGCAGGTGTTACTTCTCCAGACCCTCCCTCTCTATCCGCCTGGCCAACTCCTCACTTTCTCCTCTTTCAATGTCACCTAGAATTTCTCCTATGATGTATTTAGGAGTTTTATAGTTTTACATTTTACATTTAGGTATATGATCCATTTGAGTTAGTTTTTGTGAAGGCTGCAAGGACATGTGTAGAATTTTTATTTTTTCTGACACGTGGATATCTAGGTGTTCCTATTTGCTGAAAAGACTATCTTTTCTGTATTATGCTGCTTCTGCTCCTTTGTCAAAGATCACTTAACCATAAGATAGGCTTGTTTCTAGGCTTTCTATTGTGTTTCACTGATCCAATTGCCTATTCTTTCAGTAATAAGAAACTGCCTTGATTACTGTAACTTTATGGTAAGTCTTGAGACAACTCACCAAAGAAAATATACTAATGATGTTAAAGAAGCATATGAAAAGATGCCGCATTTTCATCATACATTGCCAGAGAAACAAAAATTTTAAAAATGAGATGCCACTAATCATCTATTAGAATGGTCAACATCCCAAGCCCTGACAATACCAAAAGCTGAACATGATGAGGAGCAACAGCAACATTCATTCATTCCTTGTGGAAGTGCAAAATTACACAGACACTTTGGAAGACAGCCTGGAGGTTTTTTTTACAAAACTAAACATCCTCTTGACATAAGATCAAGAAGTCGTGCTCTGGCCTTTACCCAAAGTTGTTGGAAATTATATGCACACAAAAACCAGCACACAGTTATTTATAGCAACTTCATTCCTAATTGACAAAGCTTGGAAGTTAGTAGTGTCCTTCAATATGTGAATGAATAAGCCAGCTGTAATACACCAGACAATGGAACGTTGCTCAATTCGAAAAAGGAATGAGCTATGACACCATGCACATACATGGAAGAATCCTAAGTGCATGTTTCTAAGTGAGACAACCCAACCTATATAAAGGTTGCATACTATATGATTCCAACTGTATGATATTCTGGAAAAGGCAAAATTATGGAAATAGTAAAAAGATCAGTGATTGTCAGGATTTGGGTTGGGGGAGAGGTAAACAGGCAGGGCAAAGGAGATTTTTAGAGCAATGAAAATATTCTATATGGTACTAGAATTGTGGATACATATCATTATACGTTTATCCAAACCCACCCAGCATGTACATCAAGCATAAATCCTAATATAAACTATGAACTTTGAGTGAAAATGATCAACGTAAGCTTATCAATTGTAAGCAATGTATCAATCTGGTAGAGAAGGTCGGTCATGGAGAAGGCTATCATGTGTGAGGGTTGAGGTATACAGGGTACTCTGTACCTTTGCCTCAATTTTTCTGTGAAACTAAGCCCCTCTGAAAAAATGAAGTTTTTAAAAAATAAAAATAAAATAAAATAAGAAGAGTCATGTAATTTTAGAGACAAAAATGCGCTAAATCATTTTAAAGGAAGGTTGACGTAAAGCTTCAGCCCTCTTTTATGATATTGATTCTATGAGTTCTATGATATCGGCCTCAATTTATGCATTTTTAAATAATTAAACTAGCATTTTAAATTTCAAAGCTTGTATCTCTAAAGTCATGATGATATAATTAATGTGGATTTTTAAAATTTTATCTTGTTCTACATAAAATTAAGTATTATAGATAATTTTCTGTTTGAATATGACTAAAGTCTGAATCTTTGCAATTTTTCAAAATAATTTTTTCTGTTTAATAAATAAACATAATGACTACTAAAGTCCATAATAACCATAGTTTAAAGTCTATTGTTTCATTGTGTCTCTAACCATCATGTTTATTTTCCATTTCCAGAAGATAATTCTTATAAAACCATAGCTATAGGCTGCAATCAAATAAATACTTTCTGTTGATTTATTCATATTAAGTGCTCACATAAATTATATTAAACATTCATTGTCTAAAGTGCCATTGTGAAATGGCAGAAATCACCATTTAATTTTTAATTGATGTCTATAATTTAGAAATGACATAAAGTAGAAAGTTCTGTGTTTAAATTATTCCTTAAAAAGCATCATCAATATGCATTAACATTTATAACACTTCCACATCTGAGTGCTGTTCTGAACATTGCAAAAATAAATAAATAAATAAATACCCATACAGTTACCTGTCACTTTGGTTACATGGACTTTAAGTGGATTTAAGACACACCACTCTCCCAAGTAATGCATTTCGCAATTGGGCATAATTATAACAACACATAAAATAGGAGTGAATCCTATTGGAACATTTATCATAGCTCTATAAATACTGTACACATAAGATATATATTTAAAACAAATTAGAAGTACATAAATAGTAAATTTGGTTTTGAGATGCAAACAAAATCTTGTGGGAATTCATACATACTGTCTTCCAGAGATAACACCAAAATATAAATCAACTTTCTTCTTCTTTCCTTCTTAGCCCCTAAGACATCACACTGATAATTTCTAGATTGCTATATTTAGATGAAATATTTGTCAGACTTTAAATTATGTTAAAAAATCCGAATTCCACCCTTGATCATTTCCACAGAATATATCTTCCCTGAACCCAATTAATTTTTAGGGCTGATGCATGTATTAAGCAATTTGTAGAATTCCAAATTATAGAATGTATCTTTTTCTATATTATGGAGGAATAAAAAATAAAAAATAAAATCTTGATTCTGCTTCTGCTATTACATAAGTAATATTTTATTATCCTAATACCTTTCTGCTGGCTCAGTATAGATTAATACAAGCCAAATGATAAGCATTTTACAATAACTTCAAAATAAAAATGCCACATCACTTTTTTTTTTTTGAGTTGGAGTCTCACTCTGTCACCCAGACTGGAGTGCAGTGGCCGCTCCCGGCCACTGCAGCCTCGACCTGCTGGACTCCGGCGATCCTTCTGCCTCAGACTTCCAAGTTGCTGGAACTACAGGCATGCGTTACCACGCCTGGCTAATTTTTGATTTATTGTAGAGATGAGGTCTCGCCAAGTTGCCCAGGTGGGTCTCGAACCCGCGGACTCAGGCAATCCACTCACCTCAGCCTCCCAAAGCGTGGGATTACAGGCTGAGCCACCGAGCCCTGCTGCCACATCACTTTTTATTAAATTGTTCCATAAATCAATGAGAAAATTTTCAACATTCAGAAAAATTTTGCAGTCTAAAAACATATGATGTGGTAATTTATGTGGACACATTGGTTATTCAAATGAAAATAATTTACATTCACAATGCCAATTTTTATTATGCATATATTCATATATGTATATATACACATAAATATTTATTCATAAATGCATAAATATCAACAATATATACAAAATATTTTTATCTTTTATAATTTTAATTATAAGGGAAAATATTTTCAATTTAGTAATTAAGTCATTATCTTTCTCTATTTTTCAATAGCTATTCATCTTTTCTTAGCTTAAATTCCAAATGCTTACATATTTCTGCAACTATATCAAACATAGCAACATTAGGGCTCTTAAATGCCATCTTTCCATCTTTTTTCAAATTAATAAAAACAAATACCTGGAAAAAATTCAGAGCACTGAAATGTGAAACAGTAAGAAACACTTCTTCTGATGCATAGTATCATTTATCTTTCCTAATTTTCCAAAGTTCAGGCCAATGTTCAAGCTGGAGCCATTTCTTTGGTTAAGTAAAATCATACTGATTGCATAAAAGCTACTATTCACAATAACTTGTTGCAATAGCATCTCTTTGGAGTGGTAAGATATACAGATCTCAGAAAATTTCCATCTTAAATTGTAACTTGTTTCACATTTAGCATACACTTTTTAACAATTTAATAAACTGCTGCAAACTCTTTGATTAAAATCTGAATGAAAATATGATAAAACATATGAACTTATGCTTCTTTATGAAATCATTTAAATTCTCATGTCTTGAGCTTATTTTAACGTATATCGGCTTCTCAGAAAAAAAAATCAGAATGGAGATAATTATATAAGTTAATTAAATTTACACTATAAAGAATCTAGTATATAAGTTAAAATTTTGAAATTTCTTTCTTGTTACATGTGGCTTTATGTCAAAAGCAGCATTTATCTGTTTTCTGCCCTTATCAGAATAGTGGGAAAATATACATCAGGATATTTAATTTTTTATAAATATGTCATTTTATGTCATGTTCAAAATCTTTACAGAATGTACTTGATAAAACAAACAAACAAAAAAACTACTGGGAAAGAAGTCAAACTTAAAATTAAAGAAGGTATTGTTTTTGTAAGTAATCTAAAAATATTAATGAATAATTTCATTCCATAACCATCAACAGATTATTAAATAATTATTCAAATTTTGCTACTCTTATTTTAGAATAAAGCAATTCAATCATTTACCCTAAGCTCCCTTTGCTGAAATTTATCTGACATGGACAAGAGGAGAATCATTTATTAAAATATTTGTTTGGTGGAGAGACGGCAAGATGGACACTGCATAGATGGATCCCTGAGATTCTCTGAATGTGAGTTTCCCAAAAAGACTATTACTTTTCTTTCTGCACCCCCCTCCCGCCCACCTCCACCCACATTGGTACAAGGCTTGGGGACTTTTGGTCCCACGCAGGGTCAGACATTGCTGTCAGACTGGCTGCTCCACTATATGTGATTCTGGCTGGCTGGGGAATTCCAAATCCTGGAACACAGCTCCATCCCCGGCTACAGCGTGGAGACCAGCACCCAGCGTGAAGCTGCCGGTTACGCAGGGAGGCTCTGAGTGCCCGCCCCTTAGAGATACCAGTCCCATTTCTGGCTAAAGTGCCCTGGGAGGGACTCAGAGCCACCATCTGCCCTCTGGAGCTTTGGAGATTGGAAGCCCCTGGCCCACCCTGGCTGAGGCACTCAGCGTGCGCAATCACAAGCCTGTGTAAGGGGGCAGAACCCCAAGCTGGCATAAGGTGCCGATCGCAGGCTTCCAGCTCCAGAGGAGGAAACACCCGACCCTGTCCTCCACCCCAGCCAGCTGGAGGCACCCCAGATTCAGCGCCCAGCTGTGAAGCTGGTCCTGCCTAGAGACCCACAGGATCCCCTAAAAGCAAACAACCACCTCCGCCATTTTCAAGGCATACTTACATCGCATCGCCCCGCCCACCTAGCAGAGCCTCCACCTTGGTTCCCACGGTGACATCATTAACAGGAGACAAAGCCCCTCCCCTATGCTGAATAGTGACTAGTATCACAGATCTCCTAGGCAACAAGCTAACTGCCTGCAATAGAAAGAGAGGAGAGAGGCTGGAGATTAGATCTCAGGAACTTGATCCACTAAGGGACGAGAGAGAAAAATCTACACAAATGAAGAAAAACCAAAAGAAGAATATGGGT
>NW_007256384.1:272444-272986 GCF_000164805.1 Carlito syrichta | reverse complement strand
GACCAAAATATAGAAATAACCCAAACTCTCAAAAACACAGAAAACAAGCTCAAAAAGACATTAAAAAAACCTTCAAGAGATAAGCGATTACCTCAAGAGGCCTAACCTAAGAGTAATTGGTCTGCCTAAGGCAGAAAAAGAAACAGAGACCACATTGGAACAAACCTTCCATGAGATCATTCAAGAAAACTCAAACACAAGAGATCCAGAGAACCCCTGCAAGACAACAAATGAGAAAACCAACTCCTAGACACATAATAATTCACCTAAACAAAATAGGCATAAAAGAAAAAAATCCTAAAGGCAGCAAGAGAAAAAGGTCAGATCACCTACCATGGAAAACCAATTAGAATAGCAGCAGATTTATCTACAGAAACCCTGCAGACTAGGAGAGCTTGGAGCTCTATCTTCAAAGTCCTAAAAGATAAACAATTTCAACCAAGAATAACCTACCCTGCCAGATTAAGCTTCATCAGTGAGGGAGAATTAAAATCTTTTCCAGATATCCAATCCCTAAGAACCTATGCTGCCACCAAACCACC
>NW_007256384.1:271404-272072 GCF_000164805.1 Carlito syrichta | reverse complement strand
CAAAAATTAAAAAAAGATACAGAGGGTCACTACATAATGATAAAAGGCTCACTCCATCAACAAGAAATATCTATCCTAAACATATATGCACCTAATATAGGTGCACCAACTTTTGTAAAGCAACTCCTAGGAAAACTAAAGAAAGATATTGATTCTAACACTATCATAATTGGGGACTTTAATACCCCACTCACAACCCTCGACAGATCATCGGGACAAAAAATCAGCAATGAGATTCAGAACCTCAATGTGACTCTGGACCAAATGGACTTACTTTATACCTACAGAACACTCCATCCAAAGACCAGAGAATACACATTCTACTCATCACCGCACGGGACATATTCCAAGATTGACCACATTCTCAGTCATAAATCAAGCATAAGCAAATTTAAAAAGACTTACATTCTGCCATGCACTTTCTCGGACCACAGTGGAATAAAAATAAACATTGACACCAACAAGTTCCTCTCAAAACCCACAGAGACATGGACACTAAACAGCATGATGCTAAACAACTCCTAGATCAATGATGAAATCAAAATAGAGATCAAAAGATACCTGGAAACAAATGAAAATGAAGAAACATCTTACCAAAATCTCTGGGATGCCTTAAAAAGCTGTAGTAAGAGGGGAATTTATATCCCTACAAACACACATGAAAGAAA
>NW_007256384.1:265806-271290 GCF_000164805.1 Carlito syrichta | reverse complement strand
AAAATAAAAGCCCAAATCCAGGACATAGAAGACAAAAAGACAATACAAAAAATCAATGAAACAAAAAGCTGGTTCTTCGAAAGGATAAACAACATTGATCGTCCCCTAGCTAGACTGACCAAGAAAAAGAAAGAAAAAACCCAAATAAGCACAATCAGAAACACAAAAGATGAAGTCACATCTGACCCTGAAGAAATACAAAAGATCATCAGAGACTACTATGTACACTTGTATGGAAACATGCTTGAAAACCTCAAGGAAATGGAGGACTCTCTGTCATCACACAACCTGTCTAGGTTGAAACAAGAAGAAATTGAGACCCTAAATAGACCAATAACAATCAAGGAAATTGACTATGTAATAAGAAAACTACCTACAAAAAAAAGACCCGGACCAGATGGCTTTCCAGCAGAATTCTACAAGACATTTAAGGAGGAATTGATTCCAATCCTACTGAAGCTATTTCAGGCGATTGAGAAAGATGGAACTCTCCCCAAATCATTTTATGAAGCTAACATCACATTGATACCCAAGCCAGGTAAAGACCCAACAAAAAAAGAGAACTATCTTTGATGAACATAGACGCTAAAATTCTCAACAAGATCCTAGCAAACCAGATTCAACAACATATCTCAAAAATCATTCATTATGACCAAGTAGGATTCATCCCTGGGATGCAAGGCTGGTTCAGCATTCGTAAAACAATAAATGTAATTGAATACATCAACAGATGTCAAAACAAAAACCACATGATTGTATCATTAGATGCAGAAAAAGCTTTTGATAAAATCTAGCACCCCTTCTTGATAAAAACCCTTGAACATCTAGGCATACAGGGAACATACCTCAAAGTAGTAAAAGCCATCTATGAGAAACCCACAGCCAGCATACTCCTAAATGGACAAAAATTGGAACTAATTCCCCTGAAAACTGGAACAAGACAAGGATGCCCACTCTCACCCCTCCTGTTCAATATGGTATTGGAAGTCCTGGCTAGAGTGATCAGAGAAGAGAAGGCAATCAGGGGTATTCAAATAGGAAAAGAGGAAGTCAAATTATCTTTCTTTGCAGATGACATGATTGTATACCTTGAAAACCCAAGAGGATCTGTCAAAATCCTCCTTACACTGATAAAGGCCTTTGGCAAAGTCTCAGGATATAAAATAAATGTGCAAAAGACAATCGCATTTCTTTACACCACTAATAAACAAACAGAAACCAAAATAAGAAGCACAATTCCATTCAAAATAGTCACACACAAAAAATGAAATACCTTGGCATCTTCCTAACCAGAGACGTGAAAGACCTTTACAGTGAAAACTACACAACTCTGCTCAAAGAAATTAAAGATGACCCAAACAAGTGGAAAAATATCCCATGCTCATGGATTGGAAGAATCAGCATTGTGAAGATGTCCATCTTATCTAAGGCAATCTACAGATTCAATGCAATACCTATCAAATTACCAGCAACATTCTTCTCAGACCTAGAAAAAACAACACAGGAATTCATATGGAAACACAAACGACCAAGAATAGCCAGAACAATCCTCAGCAAAAAAAACAAAGCAGGTGGTATCATATTATCAGACTTCAAACTTTACTATAAAGCTACAATCATCAAAACAGCTTGGTATTGGTATAGGAACAGGCATATAGACCAATGGAATAGAATTGAGATTCCAGAAGTGAAACCTCAATTTCCCAACCAACTCATCTTAGACAAAGCCTCCACCACCTACCACTGGGGAGAGGAGAACCTATTCAGTAAATGGTGCTGGGAAAACTGTCTGACCACATGAAGAAGATTGAAACAGGACCCCTATCTATCCCCATGCACAAAGGTTAATTCCAAATGGATCAGAGACCTAAATGTAAAACCTCAAACCATAAGAACCTTAGAAAATGAAGGAAATAACCTCATGGAAATTGGAACTGGCATCCAATTCCCGAACAAAACCCAAAACCCACAGCTCATAAGAGAGAAAATAGAGAAGTGGGACCTTATTAAACTGACAAGCTTCTGCAAAGCCAAAGAAACCATCAAGAGAGCAGGGAGACAGCCTACAGACTGGGAAAAAATATTTGCCAACACCAGTTCTGACAAAGGCTTAACATCCTTGATCTACAAGGAACTCACACGTGCTGAAAAGAAAAAAACAAACAACCGCATTATAAAATGGGCAAAAGATATGAACAGACACTTCACAAAGAGACATCCGAGCAGCCAACAGACACATGAAGAAATGCTCAACCTCATTAATCATCAGGGAGATGCAAATCAAAACCACACTGAGATACCACCTAACCCCCGTCAGAATGGCAATCATCAACAACTCAAAAAATAACAGCTGCTGGAGAGGGTGTGGTGAAAAGGGAACACTTCTACACTGTTGGTGGGAGTGTAAACTAGTGCAACCTCTGTGGAAAGCGGTGTGGCGATTTCTAAAAGCTCTAAACATCAGCCTCCCATATGACCCTGCAATCCCCCTACTGGGAATATACCCTGAAGAACTCAAATCACTCTATAAAAAAGATACCTCCATGCGAATGTTTATTGCAGCATTGTTCACAATAGCCAGAACCTGGAACCAGCTACGCTGTCCATCAAAAGAGGACTGGATTTAAAAAATGTGGTACATATACACGATGGAATACTATGCAGCCATAAAAAAGAACAAAATCATGAATTTTGCAGCAACCTGGATGGAGCTAGAGTCTATAATACTAAGTGACCTCTCACAGAAACAAAGATCTGAGTACCACATATTCTCACTCATATAGTGGACCTTGATCATCCAATGCACTACTATAAGAAAATGACTGACAGTGTTGGGAAACTATGGGGGGCGATGGGACTAATGGTAGTAAGCATCTGTCTGGAGACGGGGAGACACCAATTATCAACAAGGGGGCCTGAATGAAGCATATTTGTATACCTAACCCTTGACTGTACCCCACAATATCAAAATAAAAAATATTGATTATAAAAAAAAAGTGGATGATAAAGAATGACAAATATATGGACTTTGCAGCAACCTGAATGGATTTGGAGTCTATCATACTCAGTGATTTATCACAGAAACAAAGAACAGAGTTCCATATGTTGTCACTCATAAGATGATCTTGAACAATTATAATGCTATAAGAAAGTGATTGGCAGTAATGGAAACTGTTGGGGGGAGTGAATTGGCAGTTGAGGGAAACTGCTAGGGGAGGGAGGGGCATACTTCATGAACAGGGGTATCTGCATGATCAATGTTTGTATACCTAACCCTGAATTGTACCCCACATCTTTACAATACAAATTTTTTAAAAGTTAAAAAAAAAATTTTTGTTTTTGCTTTTGTTTTTGGGTAGGAGTCTCACTCTATTGCCCAAGCTCATGGCCACCGCAACTTCAACCTGCTGGGCTCAGGTACTCCTTCCGCCTCAGTCTTCCAACTAGTTGAAACCATAGACATGCACCCCATGCCCAGCTAATTTTTTTATTTATTGTAGAGACAAGGTCTTGCCAAGTTCTCCAGGCTGGTCTTGAATCCGTGGACTCAGGCAATCCACCACCTCTGCCTCCCAAAGTGCTAGGATTACAGGTGTGTGCCACCACGCCTAGTTTATTAAAAGATTTTATTCAGACATGTAATTCCATGGTTATTGAATGGTTTATGTATGTCACTACCTATATCATACAATGTACAGGATTGCTGGATTCATGCTAGTTTGCTGTACCTAGAGACTGCATTATTTATCACCTTAAGAAATGTATTTGTTCCACAGTATGTTTTTCAATTTGCTATAAACATTGTGTAACTATTTATATTGTTTATACATCTAGGTTAATATTCTAAATCTGTATTTTCAAACTGTCAGAAGTTTGTTTTCTTTTTGACCTTAGATATTTACTTTTCAAAGAATGATTTCAATTACAAGAACTGATTAGACATAAATTTTACCAATTATTTACACTAGTAATTTGAATTATAGGCAACTTGGCCCTTTAAAGAGTAATAGGAAAGACAAGTATTGGTTTATGAAATGATGAATATAAACAAATTCTAATGTGTTCCATCTTCTCAAATAAAGACACTAGTAGAACTACAATGCAATATGCTCATCAATGCCTTCTATTGACACCTCAGTACAAGTGACAGGATAATTACAAACATGATATTGCACTACCATCAGAGCTAAAAATCCCTGATTATTTTCAATTCTTCTCCAATATATTTAAGAAAAACCTTTGTTTCCTAGCATAATTCCTTTTAAAACTACAGTCATATGTTGCTTCATGGTGGGCATAGGTTCTGAGAAATGTGTCATTAGATGATTTTTGCTTTTGTGCAAACATCATGGTGTATACTTACATAACCCTAGACAATATAGCCTAGGACACACCTAAGCTATATACCCTACTTCTCATAGGGTACAAACCTGTACAGCATGCTACTGTACTTTATACTGTGGGCAGTCATAACACAATGGTAAGTATTTATGTATCTAAATACATATAAAAAACAGCAACAATATGATATAAAAGATTTGAAGTGGCACATCTGTGTAGAATGCTTACTATGAATGAATCTTGCAGGCTGGAAGTTGCTTGGGTGAGGAGTGAGTGAGTGGTGACTGCATGAGAAGTCCTGGGGCATTTGTGTATAACTACTGTAGGCTTTATAAATTCTGTTCACTTATGATACATTAAATGTACAAATAATATTTTTCTTTCTTCAGTAATAAATTAGTCTTAGCTTCCTGTATGTTTTTTACTTTATATATTTAATTTTTAAATTTTTTGACACTTTCATAGCATTCAGCTTAAACCCATTGTATAGCTGTACAAAATATTTCTTCTTTATATCTTTAGTCTATAAGCTTGTTTTCTATTTTTTTTTTTTTTTTTTAGTATTTAAAATTTTTGGTTAAAACGAGGACATAAGTACACCTATTAGCCTAGGTCTACAAAAGGTCAGGATCATCAGTCTCCTCTTTCCATGTTTTCTCCCACTGGAAGGTCATCAGAGCAGTCATACGTATGATGCTGTTATCTCCTATGATAACAACATCTCTTCTCATATACCTCCTGAAAGACCTGACTAAGGTTGCTTTACCATTCACTTTTTCCTATGAGTCAAGGAATAGGCTATAAAATAACAATATAAAGCATAATATAGTAATTTCATAAACCTGCAACAGAGTTGCTTATTATCATGGTAAAGCATTATGTGCTGTACGAAATTTCATGTGCTACACTTTTATTTATTTATTTGTAAAATTTGAAGTCTGTCGATCATACTCAGTGATTTATCACAGAAACAAAGAACTGAGTTCCATATGTTCTCACTCCTAAGGTGACCTTGAACAATTATAATGCTATAATAAAGTGATTGGCAGTAGTGGAAAACTGTCAGGGGAGGAGGGGTGGGACTGGCAGTTGAGGGAAACTGCTAGGGGAGGGAGGGGCAGACCTCATCAACAAGGGTACCTG
>NW_007256384.1:242786-265545 GCF_000164805.1 Carlito syrichta | reverse complement strand
GGGCTCAGGCAATCCACTCACCTCAGCCTCCCAAAGGCGCGGGATTACAGGCTGAGCCACCGAGCCCGGCTGAAATGTACACTTTTATACCATTGCCACAACAATAGGTTTGTTTACACAAGCATCAGCACAAACACATGAGTAACACATTGCACTATGACTTCAGGACATTTCAGGAATGACGTCACTGAGCAATAGGAACTTTTCTGTTCCATGATGATCTTAGAGAACCACTGTCATGTATGTTGTTCCTGTTTGACCAAAATGCTGTGAGGAAGCACACAACTGTATTGAATAATGGAGAGAAAATGGATTCCAAGAAAAACGGTCTTAACAAATGAAGAATCCTTATAAATGCAATATCACTGTTTCATTCAGGGTATCACCTGTGATGTAACTTGAACCTGAGCACCAGAGGAGAGACTGTCTCAGCATTTATCTTTGACAGAAAACAATTGCCCTCTGGTAGAAATGAAGAGAATACAGCAGGCTTGAAACTCCCATTGCAGATATACTGTCTACACCCTCTCATCTTTTCCTCTTTCTAAGTGCAGAGGAGCATGTTAGACTCTTGTCTGTTCTTCCCAGTATGTCCGTTTGGTAACTACAAAAGCTTTCAGTATAGAAGTACCCATCAAAAAAGTCCTTGATACATATTTGCTAATAAAGAGAAAAATGCTTATTAATGATTCATTAACGCACTCCATTACAATAGAATTTTAGAAACACTCTTGAAATAACACTGGAAGTTCTTTGTTTAAGTTGTCAAATTATTTTTCTTTTGGGAAGGAGATAGGTAGCTCTAAATGTATCAAAATTACTCCTTGAAATTTTGACTTTATTAATGTCTTAAAGTTATACATGGATGGATATCATGGTACTGTCCCTGCTATCAAATTAACACTTGCTAGCTATCTCAGGGAGTAAAGTAAATTTTAAAAATTAGAACAATTTAATCAAAATTTAAGTAATTATTGTTTAAACATTTTTTAGTGGCATACATTTTGAAAATATACATGTATAATAGTTAAATTTATGTTTGGCATTACATTGATAATTGTCTATATTTCTAGAGAAATTAGTCTTCTCATGTTCAATAGTTTGCAATTTTCCCTGAATCAAAAATAATTTGTATTTATTAAAAGAAAACTTAATTTTTCTTTCCTAAAATAAACCCACTGAAGAAATTCTATCAGAAATATAGGCTAACAGGAATGAGATTGCTACAAATGCTTATTAAAGAATTTCAAAGTGAATGTAACAAAAATATTAAGGGATTTTCCTTTCTGGCAATTACAGACAATCAGTATTATTATATACTTGGAGAATATAATCTGACAGACAGAAAATGAATAAGGTAGCATAGTCATGTTTAAACTACTCAAGACATTCAGAAAAGGCAGATCCAGAGAGACAAATTGCTAAATGATCTAGAACTCTGAATTTCATCCCTTAATTGCAGGCTCTGTTCATGGGACTTTCATTCTTGATATGAGTATGTATGCTCCTTTTGGTTGAGCTCTATACACAGTAACTGTAACCTCTGGGCAAAGTACACATGCAAAAAACAAAACAAAACAAAAACCATAATTACTCAAAGGCACAGGAAAGCACGCGAAATTATACTGTTAATAGAGTAGAGAGCATTGAAAAGAAGGAAATGTCTTCAGTTAGATTAGGTTTTTATTGCTTTTAGCTTAAAGGAAGGCACCACCGACTACACAGGTTAGCTAGAACTTTGCTGTAGTCTTTGTATTCTGAAGAACCAGAGAATAGTGTTTTGGGGAACTACAACCACTGGAAATAAAAAAGGAAGATAAGAAAGGTGAAAAACCAGATAAATGTTGCCCTGTGTGTGTGTGTGTGTGTATAAACTCTACCCAGATGTCTGAATGACTCTCCACAAATGCAAGCACAGGACAGAATCCAAGCATCTCAGTCAAGAAGAAGGAAGAAATTAAATTTAGATTTGAGATGCTATCAAAGAAACACAGTTTGCACATTGAATCCTACAAAAGTAACCATTTTCTGAAATAACAACAAATAAAAACTATTTGTAATCTAAAATCTCGACAGCATAATGTTCACAATGTCTAGAATACAATACAAAATTACTATTCATATAAAGAAACATGAAAACATGACACAATCTTGGAAGGAAATACAATCAACAGAGACTGACTCCCAGATGACACAGTCAGTAGGATCAGTTAAGAAAAATTTTGAAACACTTTTTATTATCAGACTCAATGAGATAATAAAAATGTGCTCATTATAAAGAAAATATATTCAAAATAAACAGAGAAATAGGAAATACAGAAAAGAAACAAGATGAAATCCTGGAACTAAAAAATATGATCCCTAAAATAAAATTTCTACCTGCTCATTTATAAGAGAAAAAGTTTCTGCAGGTTATATAACAACTTGTCCATTACAAAAAATGAAGTATTGTTGCATTCAAACCTCTATGATATCCAAGCATGGGCTTTCACGTTATACAGCACCTCAGTAATGGCCTTTACCAACCAGGTGTATTCAATAATTCCTTTACAATGAAGAATTTTGTTGTTGTGGAGAAGATATTCCAAAGGCATTGCATATATAAATATAAAATTTATTTATTCAGGTCTCATTTTTGACCTTTAGATAACTAACCACACATTATTGTTTTGAAGGAATAGTTGGTAAAACCCCATAGGACAACTGGGAAGTGCAAATTATATAAGTTATCTTTATGATTTCTCTCTCTCTTTCTCTCTCTCTCTCTCTCTCTCTCTCTCTCTCTCTCTCTCTCTCTGTGTGTGTGTGTGTGTGTGTATGTGAATAACACTCACCTACTTTTAATTTTAATTTATTTTATTATTTTATTTATTAATTATTATTTATCTATTTATTTTATTTTATTTCTTTAAAAAAATTCATTTCTCACTGCATGGATAAAGAAACTAATCTAGCCTTCTGATTTTCAGTTAAACCCATGTACATCCCCTCCCTTACTTTTCAAAAGACCCATTTGAACCTTTAGTCAACAGGTTAATACTGCTCCTGAAACTAAAAGTGTCTAATTATTGCAGCAGCTGACATTATCTTTATTTGGTCATGTATATGAAAAACACACATGTCATCTCTCTTACTATTCTTAAAAAAACAAACAAACAAACAAACAAACAAACAAAAAAACGGTCCTCTATTTTTTAAAATACTTTTTGGAATTGGAGTTTTATTTTTTAAATTACCATTTCTGTTTCTTTCATAATATGGGCCTATATAAAAATACCACTTTCTTTTTTTTAAAAATTTTTAATTTTAAAGATGTGGGGTACAACTCAGGGTTAAGTATGCAAATGTTCATCATGCAGGCACCTTTGTAGATGAAGTGTGCCCCCATTCCCCAGCTGATTCCCACTATTGCAAATCCCACCTCATCCCTACCTCTGGCAGTTTCCTACTAGTTCCAATCCTTTTCTTATAGTATTATGATTGTTCAAGGTCCACTTATAAGTGAGAACATGTGGCACTCAGTTCTTTGTTTCTGTGATACATCACTCAGTATTATAGACTCTAAGTCCATCCAAGTTGCTGTGAAGTTCATAATTTTGTCCTTTTTAGGGCTGCATAATATTTCATCATTTACATGTACTGCATTTTTTTTTTAATCCAGTCCTCTTTTGATGGGCAGCATGGTTGGTCCCATGTTTTTGCTATAGTGAACAATGCTGCAATAAACATGTGTGCAGATATCTTTTTCAGAGAGTGCTTTGAGTCTCTCCAGGTATATTCTCAGTAGGGGGATTGTGGGGTTGTATGGAAGGTCAATTTTTAGATCTTTTAGTAATCATCAAACTGTTTTCCACAGAAGTTGTATTAGTTTATACTCCCACCAACACTGTAGATGTGTTCCCTTTTCCCCACATCCTCTCCAGCATTTGTTGCTATTTGAGTTATTGATGATGGCCATCCTGACTGGAGTTAGGTAGTATCTCAGTGTGGTTTTAATTGGCATTTCTTTGATGACTTGTGAGGCTGAGCATTTTTTCATGTATCTGTTGGCTGCCCATATGCTTTCTTTTGAGAACTGTCTATTCATATCTATTGCCCACTTTGTACTGGGGCTGTTTTTTTCTTTTCAGCACTTTTGAATTCCTTATAGATCCTAGATGTTAGTCCTTTGTCAGACATACAGTTGGTAAATATTTTTTACCAGTCTGTGGGCTGTCTCCCTGCTCTTTTGATGGCTTCTTTGGCTTTGCAGAAGCTTGTCAGTTTGATGAGGTCCCACTTGGTGTTTTGATCAGGAATTGGTTGCCACTTCCAATCTCCATAAGGGTGTCTCCAGCATTTTCTAAGGTTTTTACAGTTTGAGGTTTTACATTTAGCTCTTTGGTCCATTTAGACTTGATATTTGTGTATGGGGATAGGTAAGTGTCTTGTTTTAATCTTCTGTATGTGGTTAGCCAGTTCTCCTAGGTTCTCCTCTCCCCAGTTGTTGGTGGTGGAGGTTTTGTTGAAGATGATTGGGTTGAGAAATTGAAGTTTTGCTTCTGGAATCTCTATCCTGTTCCATTGGTCATGTCAGACTGCTTTGATTATTGTAGCTTTATAATAAAGTTTAAAGTCTGGGAGTGTGATTTCGCCCATTTTGTTTTTTTACTGAGAATTATTTTGGCTATTAATGGTCCTTTATGTTTCCATATGAAGGCCTGTTTTGTCATTTCCAGGTGTGAGAAGAATGCTGCTGGTGATTTAAAGGGTATTGGGTTAAATCTGTAGATTGCCTTGAGTAGGATGGACATCTAACAATTATGATTCTTCCAATCCATGAGCATGGAATATTTTTCCATTTGTTTGTGTCATCTTTGATTTCTTTGAGCAGTGTTTTGTAGTTTTTATTGTAAAGATCTTTCATGTCTCTGGTTAGGAAGATGCCAAGATATTTCTTTTTGGGGGGAAGGGTATTGTGAATAGAATTGTGTTTTTTGTTGGAGTTTTTATTCATTGTTGGTGAATAGAAATGTGACTGTCTTTTGCACATTTATTTTATACCCTGAGGCTTTGCCAAAGTCTTTTATCAGTGCAAGGATGTTCTTTGACAGATTCTCTTGGGTTTTTGAGGTATAGAATGAAGTCTTCTACAAAGAGATAACTTGACTTCCTTTTTTCCTCTTTGGATACCCCTGATCACCTTGTCTTGTCTGATTGCTCTGGCTAGGATTTCCAATATAATGTTGGACAGGAGGGGTAAAAGTGGGCATACTTGTCTTTTTCTGGTTTGCAGGAAAAATAGTTCCAATTTCTTTTTATTTAGCAGTATGTTGGCTGTGGGTTTTCTTGTAGAGGGCTCTTAGTATTTTGAGATATGTTCCATCTATGCCTATAGGTTTGATTTTTAATCAAGAAGGGGTCCTGGATTTTATCAAAAGCTTTTTCCATGTCTAATGATATAATGATGTGGTTTTTGTTTTTACATCTGTTGATGTATTTAATTACATTTATGATATGTGAATAGTGATCTAGCCCTGCATCCCAGGGATGATGCTTACTTGGTCGTGGTGGATGATTTTTTAGATGTGTCATTGGATCTGGTTTGTTAGAATCTTGCTGAGAATTTTAGTGTCTATGTTCATCAAGGATATTGGCCTGTGGTTATCTTTCATTGTTAGATCTTTACCTGGTTTGGGTACCAATATGATGTTAGCTCCATAAGATGATTTGGGGAGAGTTCCTTATTTCTCACTTGCCTGGACTACTTTCAAGAGGATTAGTATAGATTCCTTCATGTATGTTTTGTAGAATTCTGCTGGAAAACCATCTGATCCAGGACTTTTTTTTTTTTTGAAGGTAACTTTCCTATTACATAGTCATAGGGTGGATATTTCTTTCTTTCTTTCTTTCTTTCTTTTTTTTTTGAGTTGGAGTCTCACTCTGTCACCCAGACTGGAGTGCAGTGGCTGCTCCCAGTCACCGCAGCCTCGACCTGCTGGGCTCTGGTGATCCTTCCGCCTCAGCCTTCCAAGTAGCTGGAACTACAGGTGCACACTACCACGCCCAGCTAGTTTTTATTTATTGTAGAAATGAGGTCTCGCCAAGTTGCCCAGGCGGGTCTTGAACCTGCGGTCTCAGGCAATCCACTCACCTCAGCCTCCCAAAGGCACGGGATTACAGGTTGAGTCACCGAGCCCAGCTAGGATGGATATTTCTTGTTGATGGACAGAACCTTTTATCCTGGATAGTTATTAGTCTATTTAGGGTCTCCATTTCTTCTTGTTTCAACCTGTGGAGGTAGTGTGATGTCTGAAAGTCCTTCATTTCCTTTAAGTTTTCAAGTTTGTTTCCATAAAATTGTACATAATAGTCTCTGATAATCTTTTGTAATTCTTTGGGGGTCAGTTGTGACTTGATCTTTTGCATTTCTGATTGTGTTTATTTGGGTTTTTTCTCTCTTTTGGGGGGTCATTTTAGCTAGAGGGTCCATCAATCTTGTTTATCCTTTCAAAGAATGAACTTTTTGTTTCATTAAATTTTTTTTTGTATTATCTTTTTGTCTTCTACCTCCTGAATTTGGGCTTTTATTTCAGTGATCTGAATTCTTCTGCTGAAGTTAGAGTTCTGGTGGTTTTACTTTTCCAGCTTCCATGGAAATGATTTGTTAGACAGTTAACTTGTGAACTTTCCATTTTGTTCATAGAAAAGAAATGTTTCTATAGATATGAATTCCTTTCTTGGAACTATTTTCTTGGCATTCAGAGGTTTTGGTATGATGTTTCTTCATTTTCATTTGTTTCCAAGTATCTTTTCATCTCTTGATTTCCATGTTGACCCAGGAGTTGTTTAACATCATGCTGTTTAGTATCCAAGTCTTTGTGGGTTTGGGGGGACCTTTGTGGGTGTTGGTTTTTTTTTTTTCCACTGTCATCTGAGAAGGTGCATGGCAGAATTTCAATCTTATGGGATTTTTTTGTGCCTGATTTATGGCCGAGGATGTGGTCGATCTTAGAGTATGTTCCATGTGATGCTGAGTAGAATGTATAGTCCAAGGTTGTTGAGTAGAGTGTTCTGTAACTATCAATTAAGTCCATGTGGTCAAACATTATGTTTTGGTTCCAGATCTGCTCATTAATTTTTTGTCATGATGATCTTCTAGGGTTGTGAGTGGGGTATTTAAGTCCCCAGCTATGATAGTATTAGAGTCAATATTTTTTCTAAGTTACCTAGATGCTACTTTATGAAAGTTGGTGCTACTATGTTAAGTGAATATATGTTTAGGATGGATATTTCTTGTTGATGGACTGAACCTTTTATCATTATGTAGAGACCTTCCATATCTTTTTTAATTTTTGATAACTTAAAGGGTATTTTATCTGATATTAAGATTGTGACTCCTGTTTTCTTTTGTGTTTTGTTCTCCTGAAATTTTGTTTGCCATCCTCTTACTTTGAGTCTGTGAGTGTCCTCTCTGGTGAGATGAGTCTCTTGGAGGCAATATATTGTTGCCTCATAATATTTTATCCATTTTGCCATTTATGTCTTTTCAGTGGTGCATTTAGTCCATTCACATTCTGGCTAATTATTGACAGGTGAGAGTGTATCCCTGTCATGAGGTTCTCATAGAGTTTGTTGCTCCCGCTGTTTGTTTATTGTCTTTCCTTTGATTTTTAGCTTGATGCATGCATGTTTTCATTTTTGTCCTGCATCCTTGGGAAGGACAATTATCATTCTTTTTTTCCTTTCTTCTGTGTTTAATACTTTCTTAGTGTTTCCTGTAGAGCTGGTCTGGAGTCAATGTAAACTCTTAGGGATTGAATGTCTGGAAAAGATTTTAATTCTCCATCACTGATGAAACTTAACTTAACTGGGAAAGTAATTCTTGGTTGAAATTATTTATCTTTGAGAACTTTGAAGATTGGGCTCCAAGCTCTCCTAGCCTGAAGTGTTTCTGTAGATAAGTCTACTGCTATTCTGATTTGTTTTCCCTAGTAGGTAGTCCGAGATTTTTCTCTTGCTGTCTTTAGGATTTTTCATTTTATAGTTACTTTGTGTAGGCAAACCACTATGTGTCTAGGAGTTGTTCTTCTCATTTGTTGTCTTGCAGGAGTTCTCTGAATATCTTGTATTTGAATGTTCATGGCAATGATGAGATAAGGGAAGTTTTCTTGGATTATTTCATGGAATGCTTGCTCCAGTTTGGTCTATGTCTCTCTATCTTTCTCATGAATTCCAATTAATCTTAGGTTTGGCCTCTTGAATTAATCACTCATCTCTCAGAGCTTTTGTTCTGTCTTTTAAGCTTCTTTTCTAAGTTTTTAACAGTTTGGATTAGTTTCATATTTTGGTCTTCAAGCTCTGAATTCTTTCTTCTGCTTGGTTAATTCTGTTTTCTATGCTTACCAGTTTGTTATTTATTTCATTCACAGTATTCTTTACTGCTGTTATCTCAGTTATCAACTCCTTCATTCTTTCCTCTTGTCTCTCCTCAATTCTATTTATTCTCTCTATTGATGTCTCGATATCTGGGTTTGTGTTTTCAGACCAGTCATTCTAGGGGCTCTTAATTGTTTGCATTCCAAAGACTGTATTCTCAATGGCTGATCTCCCAGGGTTTGTGTGAAACCCATACTATTCCTCTGGTCTTTCTTCATTTGTATAGATTTCCCTCCCTCTCTCTTTTTTTTTTTTAACCTCTTCTTTAATTCTGTTGTTCAGGGATGAGTCTTCACTTTATTTCTGTTTATTCAATTTCCTTTTTTTCTTATGTGGATTCTTTGGCTTTGGTCAATTCTGAAGCTGGACTGTGGGTGGAGGGGTTGTACTTTTTGCAGTTTTGAGAATTAATTGAGGGGGAAGCTGTAATTCAGAAACTATCTGCAGATCCTAGTATCCACTCACAGTTGTGTGGTCCTCTGGAACCCCATTCCCACTGTTTTGCAGTCTGTTCATACAGTAGGGGTATAGGTTTGCCCCTGAAAGCAAAATGAGGTAAGGGAAAGGAAAAGAATGAAAAAAGGAAGTAGGGGGCCAAGAGGAAAGTGGAGAAAGAGAAGAAGAGGGAAACAGATAGGTGTACCAACTAGCAAATGAAAAGTGAAACAAAGACAGAAAAGGCTAAAAAACAAAAATATACAATCATACAAACACATAAACCAACAAAAATCCCCATATTGACGTATTCTCTCTCAAAAATACCCATACACAAACAGGAAGTCTAAAAAAAAAGACCTCTATTAAATAACAGAAGCAAATTTAGTAGGAGAATGTAATCAAAGCAGAATGTGAGAAGAGGAAAAGAAAAAAAAAAACTAAAGCAAACAAATAAACAAACAGAAAAAGCAAGCAAAACACACAAACAAAACAAAACAAAAACAAAGCCCTCTCTGAGGCTGTTCCAGTAACTTCAACTTCCTTTCATCTTTGGTCTCCAGCTCCTCCCTTCTGCAGGCTGATAGGGCTGCTCTCAGTGTGGGTCAGAAGCCCAGTGGACTACTGTGGGAGGAGAGTGGGAGAAAGGTGATTCTGGTCTGGACTCATCCGGTTTGCTGTTGTCAAGTCTCCCACTCATATCTGATGTGTCTGTGCCTGTTCCAGCATGCGGGAGGGGAGTTGATGAGATAACCTCTGAGTTTGACGTAGATCCCAGGTTGGAGGCTGAATAGAGCTGGGGAGGGCAATGCAGGTCTCTGCTTGGTCCCAGGACAGAGAAAATGGTTCCTGTCCATGTTTCCTCACTGGTGGTGGGACTCCTTTCCAGCTCTCTCCAACCTGTTCTCTCCACAAATCTGGGGTTCCTGCTGCTTTGCTGTCACAGGAGATGGTGTGGACAGGGTCCCAGGTGGCAAGGATCAGCTGTGTTCCCTAGCCTTTTCTCAGGAGAACCCCAAGAACAGCAGATGATCCTTCATGCCAGCGACTTAATCTCATGGTAGTGGGGGATTGCAGTCACCTCTGGAGAGGAGCCCCAGGTGCATGAAGCTGAGTCTCTCCTCAGATGAACTTTTGCTCACTCACCAGCACATACTCACTCACACAAAGAGTCTTAATGGACACTCACTTTTGAGGAGACTCTCACAGTCCTACCTGTCCCATTGCCATCTTGTCGGAAATCCCTTGTCATCTATTTTATATCCCAACAGCAGTGTCCTATACAATTCTAGAGTGATTTATGGCCCGCAAACTGATTGACCCTTTGGGAAATATGACTTTCGGTCATTAATAGAATATTTAAGTTTGAAAAATAGAATATTTAAGTTTGAAAATATTAATAGAATATTTAAGCTTGAAAAATCGTGCTAGAAGTTGCCAAAGTTTTCTTCAGTATATAGTATAATTCTTATGCATTTATGAGTTATGTGAAAACCTGTTTTGAAAAATTTTATAATTTTTACTTAACCACAAGCCTTCAAAACTCCCATCTTAATACACTGAGTTTTATTTGATAGTCTGTATTGATTCTTAATGAAAAAGTTTTTGATCTGCTAATTTGGCCCCTGGGATTGTAGTAACTTGGTTAAGTACCGAATTGTTTAGATATTCAACTTCTCTGTGAAAAACTGATACACATTTTCAGGAAGTAAAGCAAATCTCAAATATTCAGCCCTTAGGATATCACACAGCTTTTCTGTGAAATGATCTTAATTTGGTCATTTATATGAAAGATGAGACCAGTCTATCTTTTCATTACTCTTGGTCTTCATTCGATATGTTGGAGAGACTCAAAAATCATACCTTTGCCTTGCTTCTAATCAAGAGGATATGGCTAAGGTGAAGAAATGGCATTCCCAAGATTTTGTTATATTCTGTAAGATTCTATATTGGTTGCAGACTTCCTAAGCAGACTCTTTTTTTTTTTTTTGCCACCTTTGAAGAAGCAAGCTGCTTTGTCGTGAGAATCCTATGGAGAGGGCCACATGGCAAGGAACTTCAGGTGGTCTCTAAGAACTGAGAGTGGCTTCCAGTTACAGAAGGGAGTTTGCAGTCAAGAGCCAGCAAGAGGCCAATGCCCTCTGCCCTACATTCACAAAGAGATTCGTTTTCACAACAAACCAAGTGAGGTTAGAAATAAATTCTTTCCCAGTCAAGTCTCCAGAGGTAAATGTGACACTTTGGTTGCAGTCTTTTGAGGCTCTAAAAAGAGGACTGAGATACATCAGGTCCAAACTCTTGACCCACAGAATATGTGAGATCATAAGCATATGTTGTCTTAAGATACTAAGTCTGCGGTAATTTGTAAGACAAAAATAGAAAATGAATACAAATATTGTGCTTCACACATTAATATGAGTCAATATGTCCTTTTTCTGTCTTCAGTTTCTATGTATTCCGCTCTTTTATTTTCTACCTACTTCTATAAACATATTTTCTTGCATTTTTTCAGTTATTTCAATGAATGAAATATTTCAATGATATCAAATTTATTTCATGAAGACATAGATGCGAGAGTTTTATGCTTTTCATTTTTTAAATAATTTCCTCAACATGGTGACACAGCATGACTTCCTCTCTCAACACCACCTCCACTCACCTGTGGATCTAGGTAACTTTCTGCTCTGCTGATCTGCCTTCCAGAGTAATCTAATTTTCTGCTTTGGTGGCTGAGAGAACTAACTAAATTCTCTCCCTCACAGACAAGCTCAAAAAGCAGCATTCCTAAAGGAGCACAATCAAAGATTTAGCTATCACCCCAAAGGGTGGAAAGTAACAATATTTTCAGATCTCTTCATCTCTTTATTTCATTGTTCATATTAATTTATTACAAAAAGTGACAATGAAGGAAATGATTCTTGAATGTATGTCTCTTTATATCTTGCATTAAAACTTACTTGAAATAGTTCACACCTTAAAAGTTTGCCAAATTTTTTTAACCAAAATAATCATATTTAAATGGTTTAAATATATTTGGATTTAGAAAACATAACATATATAATAAGTACAAAATATTTAATTAAACAAATAAATTTTGGGGCATAGTATGATCTAGGAGACAGAAATAGAACATAAGTATTATTTTAAGAGACTGTATAAACTATCAGTAAACCCATGTCATGATGATTACAAAGTATGCATCAAAAATAGATGCCTCAAAGCCACTATAAACAAAATTTTATTACATGTCATAGATGAAAAATATACCTACTCACCTACTCATATCTAAACATGGGCTATAGAAACATAATTAACAATGAAATTGTCGTCAGTTAAACAAAAAAATATACTCTAAATATGAAAAAAAGTTGAGAGATTAAGAACCACTCTACTTGCTTGTACAGACAGTATATAAAATGCATGATGGTGGTACTATTTGCATTCTAAAAACGTGTGTGTGTGTGTTTATTTTAGGCAACTGGTGTACAATACACAACTGTAATGTTTTAAAAATAACTAAATTGTTTGGATCACTTAAATAAACAATTTAAATTATGTTTACTAAATTGCCAAGGCACAATTTAAAAGTTTGCCTTGGCATCATGGAGAAACATCGATATTTTCTCTAAGTAGAAAAGTATCATATTGTATATCAGTATGCAAGATCCATTTTAACTGATGATGAGTACCAGTTACTAATTCAAAAGTTTTTAAATCCATCTTCATAAGTCCTTCTTGGCTAAAATTAGTTGTTTGCATGGCTATCATTCTTAGTTTCCAGAATGATTTATTGCAGCATGATTTATATTTGGCAGTGAATTTTTTAAAAATTCCTTTAAAATCATTTTTTTGTGAGCAAAAAATTTCCATTCCTTAAGGCTTTCTGGTGTTTAGATCAATGACCTGATCCTTTAAAAGGATTCTATAAAAACTTTCTTTAGTATCAATTCTTTTATTACAAAATATTCCTTTCCTGATATAGAATTGTCTTCCACCCCTCCCCAACACACATACATATATTGTACAACATATATCTTTTAACATTCACCTCATGTCTCAAGCATGTGTGTGTGTGTATAAATAATGATGAAATTAGGACCTTGAGGAATTCATACCTTCAGATCAAAGTCAAATATTTTTATTTATGTTGCTTTTAATACTTATGAGGGAGACTGTTTTCCCACTGTCTTTGATCAAGTCATTCTGTATACAAACAAATTCTATTTTGCATATCTTTAACAGTTTTTGAAGTAATTATACAAATTGCATCTATTCTCCTCCAAAAAAAGACTGACTAAAAAGGACATTAGTCTACGACTTCAGCAACCACACCTAGTAGGATCTCCTCTGGAAAGAAGTCTGTCCTTTTGTGCTCTTGGAAAGACCCGAGGACTCACCTCACCTCCCAGAATGTTAGCCTGGCTGTACAGCAGTGAGCTCTATGGGATCTGGAAAGAAACACAGGAAAAGAAACTGGCTCTCCCAGGCATTCTGACAGAAGTGGAAAGTTGAACCTTGACCTTTTGACAAAAGGTATGCAATTCAAGGGAGAAATGGAATCCTTCTTTTTGAAGCAAGTGAAAGAAGTTATTAGAAGGAATTTTGACGATTCTTAATTCTATTACTTAAGGAGGACTTACGCCAAACCAGGCTTGTGTAATCAGATAGCCCCAAATTCTCTTCCCTAACATCCAGTTAAGGCTTTGTGCCTAAAGGGTGTTTCTGACTCTCAGACATGCATGACCTCCCAGCAGCTATAAATCGTCTCTCTTGCCCAGTTCCTCCTGTCTCTATTTTTTGAGGTACCGCCTGGACCAACCTTCATGTTCCTGTCTTCCCCTCAAAAAGCAGCATTGCAGAGTGTTCGTGAGTGGGCACTTTGGAGCCAGACATCCTCGGTTGGAATCCCAGCAGTAGCCCTGGGACCTTGGACAGATTACTTAACTACCACGTGCCTCAGTTTCTGCAACTGTAAATAATAGTATCTGCTTCAATAGGTCAATATTTAGAAAGTGATAATAACAGTGCATGGCACTTGGTAAGCACCAAATACATTTGTTAAATAAAAATGGTTGCTCACCCCTTTTAAAAAAGGTGCTTGCACACCTGGTACGCACCAAATACATTTGTTAAATAAAAATGACTGCACACCCCTTTATAAAAAGAACACATTAAGGAAAGGACGTATTAGATACATGTCCATGTTACTAAATGCATTCCTAAGCTTATAATCCTTTCAAATTCAGGTTTTCTGACTGAAAATCCTGGAATCTCACTCAGACACCATATTTTTTTTTTTAAATTGTAGGGTACAATTCAAGGTTAGGTATACAAATATTCATTGTGCAGGTACCCTTGTTGATGAGGTATGCCCCCCTCCCCAGGCAGATCTGAACTACTTTGAATCCCACCCCCCCCCACACACACACAGTTTCCCACTACTGTCAATCCTTTTGTTATAGTGTTACAGTAGTTGTTCTAGGTCCACTTATGAGTGAGAACATGTGATACTCAGATCTTTGTTTCTGTTAAAGATCACTCACTATTATAAACTCTAATTCCATCCAGGTTGCTGCAAAGTTCATGATTTTGTTCTTCTTTATGGCTGTGTAACATTCCATTGTGTATATGTACCACATTTTTTTTATCCAGTCCTCTTTTGATGGGCAGCACGGTTGGTTTCATGTTCTTGCTATTGTGAACAATGCTGAGATAAACATACAGGTGCAGTAAATGGCCAAGAATAGCCAAATAATCCTCAGCAAAAAACACAAATCAGGAAGTATTGCACTCCCAGACTTAAAACTTTATTACAAAGCTACAATAATCAAAACAACTTGTGTTGGTATAAGAACAGGCATATAGACCAATGGAATAGAATTGAGGTTCCAGAAGCAAAGCCTCAATTTCTCAACCAACTCATCTTCGGCAAAGCCTCCACTACCCACTACTGGGGAGAGGAGAACCTATTCAGTAAATGGTGCTGGGAAAACTGGCTGACCACATGCAGAAGATTGAAACGGACCCCTACCTATCCCCATACACAAAAATTAACTCTAAATGGATCAGAGACCTAAATGTAAAACCTCAAACTGTAAGAACCTTAGAAAATGCAGGAGACACTCTTATAGAAGTTGGAACTGGCAACCAATTCCTGATCAAAACCCAAAGTGTCCATGCCATAAGAGATAAGATAGACAAGTGGGACCTCATTAAACTGACAAGCTTCTGCAAAGCCAAAGACACCATCAAGAGAGCAGGGAGACAGCCCATATTATTCATGTAAGGGAAACTTTCCTCCTAGGAAACTCCATAGGCAAAAAAAGAAGGGACAGTTTTCAAAACAGTTATATCCTATTAGAGAAGTTGTTCACACCTGAGTTATAAGTCAGATTAAAAGAACTGGTAATAAGAGAGCAAACTGATTGAGTTTTAATATTAAATATATCCCTTAACTAACTGTGGCAGATTGTTCTCTACAAATATGTAGTATACAAGTTTAGGAATATGTATTTTACATGTTTTTCTTAGAATGTACATTTGACTCTCCTCTTTAATCTTATCAAGGTCTCATGGCTTCTTCCCCCAACCAATAGAGTATGGTGGAATTTATCACTAGCATGTAATTTCCACATTAGTTTATCAAAGGACAGAACTATTTATTAAGTCACTCTTCCACTTTAAACATGGATCTTGAAATTTTGGGGCAGATACATAGAAACACTGAGTACGCCGAAAATGTCATGTTGAAAATACCAGGTGCTCAGTGTATATAGAAATGGACAGAGAGCTCAAGGAGTTCCAGTCAAGTATTCAACTTATGAATGATTGAACCTGACCAATCCAGCATCCAGACTCTGAGTTGCCACAGATAATGCCACATGAAGCAAAGTCAAACTCTCCCTACTGAACACTGCCCACTATCTATCTATTTTTTTAAAAAATTGGTAGGTAGATAGATAGTTAGATAGATGATAGATAAAATGAGCTTTAATAAGCTATGACTGACATACCAAACAATTCACCCATTTGAATCAGAACTTTTATGACATTTGCTCTATTTGCAGAGTTGCGCCATCACCCTCAAGTCTATCTTAGAATAATTAGAAATTCTGGACACATTGAATGTCATTGCTCATTTCCCAGCCCTCTTTCCCAATCCCTAGGAATCACTAATGTACTTTCTGTTTCCATAGGTTTGCTTATTTGAGATATTTCATATAAATGGAATCATTCAAGAGGTTGTCTTCTATAGCTGTTTTCTTTCATTGGAATTAATGTTTCCAAGATTAATCCATGTTGTAGCATAGAGCAGGGCTTCATTTCTTGTTATTACCCATTAATAACAGACTCTATGAATGTGCCATGTTTTACCTATCCATTAATCCTCTGATGAACACTTCAGTTATTTCCACTTTTTGGCTACTGTGAATGATGCTACCATGAACATTCATATACACGTTCTATGTGGACATACATTTTCATTTCTTTTGAGTACTTGTCTAGGAGTGGAGTTACTGGGTCATACCGTAATTTTTGGTTAATTTTTTGAGAAATTGCCAAAGTGTTTTTCACAACCTCTGTATACTTTTACATTCCTATGAGCAGTTAATGCTTTCTCCTGCAGTCTGCTTCTCCATGCTCTTGTCAATACTTGGTTTTTTTTAAAATTTATCTTATTTTACTATATCATTTTTGTGGTGTGAGGTAGGATCCCATTGGGGTTATAATTTACATTTCCCTAATGGTTAATGATGTTGAGAATCATTGGAGAGTTTATTGGTCAGTTGTATGTTTTCTTTGAAGAAATCTCTAGTCAGACCTTTTGATACTTATTAATTGTGTTATTGGTAGTGTAATAAATGAGTTGTGTCTTTCTATAACAGAATTATTGACATATACATATCAGGAAATTCATTCTTTTTAAAAAGTGTTTTTTGTATTTTCAGAGTTGTGTAACCATTGCTACTAATTACCTTCAGAACACACCACTCTAAAAAGAAGCACTATACCCATTAGCAGGTGACTCTCCATGTACCCCTCACTCAGTTATGTTGATCAATTTCTATGTATTTGTGCTCTGCAGATGTTTTTAAGATCTAGTTGTTTTATGGTGTTGTTCAAGTCTTCTAATTCCTGTTGACCTACCGCCTTCTTATTCTATCAATTATTGAATTGGGGTATTGAATTTCCAACTACTGCAGACAGAAGATAGTTGTGATTTTTCTTTCTTTTTTTATTCTGCAATGTCTGCCTTGGATTGAAGTGTTTAGTTCATTCACATTTCTCATCATTATTTATAAGCTAGGATGTCTCTGTTTTTCTATTTGGTTACTATATATCTCACATCTATATTTTCCCTTTTTTGTACCACTATTGTATCCCTCCTTATTAAAAAAAATTCAGTATGCCACTTTAATTCCCATGTCATTCTATGTGTATATGTGTGTGTGTGTGTGTGTGTGTGTGTGTGTGTGTGTGTGTGTATGTGTGTGTGTGAGAGAGAAATATATATAAACATATATGAAATAAGGGAATTATATATTTATGTTAAATGTGCCACTTTGATTCTCTTGGCATTTCATGCATATAAATATGTGTGTGTGTGTGTGTGTGTGTGTGTTTGTATATGAGTATAGTGTAGTGTTATACTTCCCCAACAGTTCTAGTGACATTGACTGGACCTGTCAACCTTTGGTTTCCCAAGCCTCCTGACACACCACTGGGCACCAAGTCCCCATAGTTGAAAATGGAGGTAGGGGGAGAGGCTAAGATATTGGCTGTATCCTGGAGGAGTGTGGAGAGGTTTATATGGGAAAGAAGAGGGTGAGGAAATTTCACTTGTTAAGGGTGTAAGGAAGGGAAATTGGGTTGATGCCTTGAAAAGGGAGGCTGGAAAATTCTAAAAATATGAAGGGGACTCAAAAATGGAATTAATTTTTTGGAGGGTGGGTCCCTTGTAGTACAGGCCTCTCGCAGTAGGTAAGTGTTCTAGAAACCCATCGGCATCAATATACAAGCTAATATTGTGGTGAGAGGCTGTATTTGGCTTCAGTGATCTTGTTTTTTTTTTCAAAATTCTTTCAATGCATTTGCCCATCTCATAGGGTGATTTAGGAGCGTACCTTTCCACACTCTATTGAGCGTTCAGCAACTTTTAACGAAAACTGGCATGACCCTCATACTCCATCCTTACTATTCACCTGATCTCACCCCAAGCAACTTTTTTGTTTATTTCCCTGAATGAAAAAAGTGCTCAGAGGGAAACGTTTTGTTGATTTGGAAGAGGTAAAACAAAAAACAGTAGAGGTACTAAAAGGCATAAAAATTGATGAGCTCAAAAACTTTTGAGTGGTGAAAAAGTGTCTATAAGTGTATTGCATCAAAAGAGAGTACTTTGAAGGTGACTGGAGTTTAAATATGTAAGAATAAATACACAATTTATAATTAATAAATTCAAATTTTGTTAGTCCCCTCATATACACACATGCAACACATATAGTTAGTGATCGTCCTGGAGATTACAATTACTATTATAATATAAAATAAATAATCTAACTTGGATTAATAGCAATTTAATTTCAATACTGTAAAAATTTTTGCTGCTACATTGCTCCGTTTCTTCTTTCATTTTTATTACACAAATTACAATTTTATATATTATCAGCCCATTAACACAGTTTTATAATTATTGGTTTATAGAAGTGACTTTAAGCAAAGTATAACAAGAATAAAAGTATAAACCAAAATGTATTTATATTGCATTTTATATTCATCTATCTAGTTATTTTTATAATTGCTTGTGGATTTGAGTTCTTGATTTCAGCCTGAAAGAATCCTTATAATATATTTTCTAGGGAGGGTCTGTCAGCAATAGATTCTCTCAGTGATTTTTGTTAAATCTTATTTTCGCCTTAATTTTTGAAGAATAGTTTTGTTGGGTATAGAATTAGTGATTTGACAGTTTTTTTTTAACACTTTGAATACATCAAAATATCACTTTCTTATCTCTATAATTTCTAGTGAAAAGTTATCTAATTGAAATTCCTTTTATTTAATGAGTTGTTTTCCTCTTGCACCTTTTAGATTTTCTCTGTCTTTTTTATCAACTTGACTATAATGTTTCTTGTACCTTTACATTAATTCATAAATGTCTTTGCAATCATCCTTTTTGTAATACATTTCCAAAATGTGTGATACTTTTCATCAGATTTGAGAAGTTTCAGTCATTATTTCTCCAGATATGATGTTTATTTCTCCCTATCCTCTCCTTCTGAGACTTATATTATGTGTATGTTGGTAACTTGCTGGTGTTCTGTAAGTCTCTGTTTTTATTTATTATTTTATTTTTCATTATGATCCTTAAGTTTTTTTTATTTCAAATACTATGTTCAGCCTGCTATTTAATTTTTTCTTTTTAGTAATTTTGATTTTTTTTTTTTTTTTTGAGTTGGAGTATTACTCTGTCACCCAGACTGGAGTGCAGTGGCCGCTCCCAGCCACCGCAGCCTCAACCTGCTGGGCTCTGGCGATCCTTCTGCCTCAGCCTTCCAAGTAGCCAGAACTACAGACATGCACTACCACGCCTGGCTGATTTTTTGATTTATTGTAGAGATGAGGTCTCACCTGCCCAGGTAGTTCTCGAACCCATGGGCTCAGGCAATCCACTCACCTCAGCCTCCCAAAGGTGTGGGATTACAGGCTGAGCCACGGAGCCCGGCTAGTAATTTTGATTTTAACTCTATGTATCTATTGATATTTTCTACTTGATGAAACATTAATCTCACTTTTCTTTCATTTTTAAACCATGATTATTTTCTGCTTTTTGAAGGCATTTACACTACCTAATGAAATCATTGCCTGGTCACTCAATATCTATACCTCTTTCAAAACAATTTCAATTTTTTTCCTATATATTGGCCTGTTCTTTCCTGTTCCTTTTTACTGCTGTTAAAAACTGTATATTTATAATAATATAATGTGGCAAACTTGGCAAAACAGATTCCCTTACCTGTGGGTTTAGTTTTGTTGTTTGTTGTTTTTTGTGTTGTCAATGTTTTTTAAGAACTCTTCAGTACTAATTCTGCGAAGTCTACATTTTTGTTGTTTGTGGTCACTGAACTATCTGCTCAGTTAGCTTAGTCACCAGCCAAGGACTGAAGAGTGACTTTCCCAAATGTCTTGAACCAATATTTTTCTTAAATTTTGCCAAAGCACTCATGTGTTTTAGGTATATCTATAATGATCTGACAGTTAAAAAAAAATTAAGAATAGCCTTTCTTTCTGCTTGTGAAGAGCATAAAGTCAGCCAAAAATAATAGATTATGATATTCTAAGGTGTTTCCTAGGAATGTGCATTGTAAGGTTAATTTTATGTATCAACTTGGTTAGGCCACACTGCCCACATATGTGGTCAAACATTATTCTGGATGTTTCTGTGAAGGTGATTTATTAAATGAAATTGAAAATTTCATTTAAATTGGTGAACTTTGAATAAAGCAGATTGCTTTCCATAATGTGGATGTGTCTTATCCAATCAGTTTAAGGCCTGAATATAAGGTCTGAGTTCTCTGTAGCAAGAAGAAATTTTTTCCATAGTCAGCTTTTGGACTTGAATTGCAAAGTCAGATGTTTCCTGGATCTCCAACCTGCCATGCCGGCAACCCTATAGAGCTCAAATTTGTCAGCCTTCGTAACCATGTGGGTCAATTTCTGAAATCTCTCTTTTTCTGTTTCTCTACACACACACACAAAGAGAGAGAGAGAAAGAGAGAGAGAGAGAGAGAGAGAGAGAGAGAGAGAGAGAGAGAGGTATTTGTTGCTCAATAAGGAATATATTATGAGAAATGTGTCAAGTGATTTTGTTGTAGTGCGAACATCATAGAATGCATTTACACAAACTTTGATGGTTTAACGTACTACATGCTTAGGCTACATTATATAGCCTGCCACTCCTAGGCTACAAACCTTGACAGAATGTTACTGCACTGAATATTGTAGATAATTTTAGCACAATGATAAGTATTTTTATATTGAAGCATAGAAAAGTCACAGTGGAAATATAGTGTTACAGGACCACTGTCATCGATACGGTTCATGTTGACTAAACAATGCATAACAGGGTGTGTATGTGTGTGTGTGTGTGTGTGTGTGTGTGTGTGTGTGTGTAATTATGCACACATTCTGTTGGTTTGTTTCCCTGGAGAACACTGACTACATGAACATCTCTGCACATGCCTGTGAACTTCTGAGTCACAGGAATATACCCCAGCTTTTCAAAATACCCTATAACCATCTCTTTCTCCAGATTTCCCTTTAATTTTTTTCAGGGCAGTCTCTTACCTGCCCCAAATAGTATCACTGCTTTAGGCAGCTGCAATATTAAACAATCACTGTTCTTATTTCTGACAAATGGTTGAGTATGGAGGTTTTCTTACTTAATAAGCTTTGAGTCAGTGCAAACGATGACTAACTTTGAGTGAGGCCTTGCTAAGGAGCTGCCAGAAAGATGCAAGAATGACCATTCTTTGCTTCTGGGGGTTTGGAAGGAGCTCAGAGTCCATTCTTCCTCTCCTTCAGTGTCTGCTGGTTTTCACGGCTGCCATCATTGTGAAATGCTATTTTTCGACATCAGCGTGAAGCTTTGGAGAGGGGTCTGGGAATAGGGTGAGGCAAAATACACAAAGTTCACTGCTCTTACAGAGATTCAGCTGTTTATTTACACTGAGCCCCCTGGATTTTTGAAAATGCTGATTTAGGCAATTTTGACAGTGTTCTCAGTGCTTTTATGGAAGAGCACATTTTCAGAGGTTCTTATTCTACCATTTTGAAAGTGCTACCAGATGCTGATTTTTAAGTCATTGTACTCAGAGATATCTTGGTGGTGGTGGTAGGGTTTTTGTTGTTTTGTTTTGTTTTATAGTAGTAGATAACTAATGCAGATTTTAGTAAAAGAAATTGGATGTTGTCCTTATAGTAATCTAAAACTATATTGTACTCTTTGGGTTGGAAACGAGGCACATGATGCATTCTCAAAAATATTGTGTAGAGGACTTCAGGAAAGGTGTCAGCAAGAGCTTAAAGGAACATGAAAACATATGATTGGAATATGAAAGATAGGAACTATTTGTTATATAGTGGCAGAAAGTTTAACAGTAGTGTTGATTCTAGTACCATAAAAAATAAAATTCCTTTAGGTGAAGACTATAAACTCATTTTTGTTAGATTGCAGGAATATCTAATAGTGCTTCAGATAGTAATTTAGTAAAAAAAAATAAGTTCTCTGAGATTCTTAAGATCATAAATCACATATTACATCCATTAAACAATGGGACTTCTAGAATCTCAATGATATTTTCTCTCAACAATCTTATAAACATTTCAAGGTAGAATAAGGCTAATCTAGAAGAGATCTGTGGGTGTGTTTCTTGTCCATTTAGTCATATCAAAAATCAACTAATAACAGTCCCTATGTTTGAAAACACTTATTTCAACTTGAGCTGGAAGGGACAGGGAGGATACAAAGTAAAAGATTATACATATTTCTAAGGCCAGGCATGGTGGCTCATGATTATAGTCCCAGCACTTTGGGAGACTGAGGTGAAAGGATTCCCTGAGCCCAAGGGCTCGAGACCAGCCTGGGCAATGTGGCAAGACCTCATCTCTACAATAAATAGAAAAGAAAAAAAATAGCAGGCCATGGTGGCACATGCCTGTAGTTCCAGATACTTGGAAGGCTGAGATGGAAGGATTGCCTGGGCCCAGCAGGTCGAGGCTGCAGTGACCAGGAGCGTGCCACTGCCCTCACTCAACTTGGGAGACAGAGTGAGACTCCAACTCAAAACAAAAATGAAAACAAAAACATATTTCTTTTTTTTTTTTTTTTTTGAGTTGGGGTCTTACTATG
>NW_007256384.1:198736-242625 GCF_000164805.1 Carlito syrichta | reverse complement strand
CCCTCTGGCGATCCTTCCGCCTCAGCCTTCCAAGTAGCCGGAATTACAGGCATACACTACCATGCCCAGCTGATTTTTTGATTTATTGTAGAGATGAGGTCTCGCTGCCCAGGCAGGTCTTGAACCCGCGGGCTCAGGCAATCCACTCACCTCAGCCTCCCAAAGGCACGGGATTACAGGCTGAGCCACCGAGCCCGGCCAAAAACATATTTCTATAAGCTGAAACCAAGCTGAGGAAATTTCTCTGGTGCAAACATAAACTTCTTTATATGAAAAAAAAAAAGAGAATAATTTGGAGAGAAGAACCAATAGCCCAGAAATCAGAGCCAAGACACAAGGAGATACAACCCAAGCAGTAGGAAAGATTTCTACTCAAGAAACTGGGAGAATGTGCCAGGCTTGATCCATGACCCTTGCACTGCTTCTGATTTTTCAGTTTTTGAACAATAAGGTTTATATGATTACCCTTTGTCTGGCTCATCACTATATATAGTGTATGAGGGCATATAACTTTTCTCTTAGTTCAGTTTTTCAAATTAAAAAGGACTATGCTGAAGGAGCTATACCTGAGGAGATTTACCTTTATCTGGAGATTCCAAATGATGCAACAACCAGATGAAATGTGGAGATTTTGTTGAAGAGGAAGATGCTATTTTCAATGCGAGATGGTTTTGAATTATTATGACCTTTTGGAATGTATTTTTCAAAAATAGCCATACCAAATGATATTTCATGACACATCACCTCCTTACAATTAATTTTGATTCTCTTCTATCAAGAGATAAGATGCATGTATGGTGTTCTCTCTTTGAAGCTGATGGATTTTGTAATAATCTTGACATACTGTGGAAGAAATGCTGCTGAGTGTCTTCTTAGTATAAATAAATGAAAAGAAGTAATGTGGCTTCTACCTGACTCTCTGTTGTGAGATACATGTCTTGAATGTCCTGAGAGACATATAGGATTCATGAGTACTTAGGAGATACCATGCTGAAGACAACACTTGAAGACACATAGAAATAGAAAGATCAGCCCAAGGAACAAGAGCAAGGCCCCAGGTGTTTTAATCTTCTCAGCATCCATCATGAGATTTGCAGGTGAAGCAGCATCCATATATTTCAACCCCTACCTTTTGAGACCTGCAAGTGAAACAATAGACATTGAAAAGTAATGAGAAGTCACTTTTTGTGTAACATCAAAATTTTGAAATCACAAACACAAGACATAAAGAGTTGTGTTATACAAAGGGGACCCCCCCAAAGTCCACAATTCTCTTTTTGGAGGGTGGACACCTTGTAATATAGATTTCTTCCGCTTGGTAAGTGTTATAAGAACCCATTGGCAGCAGTGAACAAGCTATAATTGTTGTGAGAGGCTGAATTTAGCTTCAGTAATCTTTTTTTTTTTTTTTTTTTTAAGATTCTTTCTATGCGTTTTTTCCCATTTCATGACAGGTGACTTATGAAAAAGAACAATATCCACATCACACTGAGTGTTCAGCAGTTTTTGACCAAAAACAAAACAAACCCCCATGTCCCATCCTCCTTATTCACCCATTCTTGTCCCCCATCAACTTTTTTTTGGTTTCCCTGATGAAAAAAGTTCTCAAAAGGGAAATATTTTGTCTATTTTGTGGAAGAAGTGAAACAAAAACCGGCAAAAGCACTAAAAAGCATCAAAACTGACAAGCTCAAAAACTGTTTTTGGCAGTAAAAAAGTGTTTTCCTTGGTGTAATACATTAAACAGCGAGTACTTTGAAGATGACTGAAGCTTAAACATGTAAGACTAAATACACAATTTTTTATAAATAGATTCCAGGTTTTCTTGGGTCCTGCTTTGTACAACCACATGTAAGAGTAATAGTTACATAGAACTCTAATTACTTTAATAACAAATCTAGGATAAAATATAATAAAACCATTTATTAAATTTATATCAAATATTAAGGGGAAACCATTACTAACAGTAATCAGAGGACATATTTACAGTATGGATTTTATTACTAATTAACTTGTGACTTTGGACATTTATTTTGTTTGATATATTTTGCCTTTGTTTCTAGAAAAGGAATAAAATGAACTAAATGATATCTTTTTTCTAGAAAATATTCTATAATGCATGTTTGTTATATTAAACATCATCAACTTTTTTCTAATATTTTACATGCTTTATTATGGAACAGGACACTGCAAAACTTGAATATTATTTTGTAAGACTATGTGATTGCCAAAGGAAAAGTAATCTATTTGTAATTCTGGCAAATACAAATCTTCATAAAATCCCTTATATAAGTTTCCTACAAATAAAGTCAGAGTCATATAACATAATATCCTGTTTTCAGTTCAGTTTATAAACAGCTCAAATACCATACCTGTGTTCATATCACTGGTGAGAGTGGGAAGGCAAACTCTTTCAAAATCCTTCAGAAAATTTAGATTAATGCTGACCCACCATAAGATTAAGGCCAAAAAAGGGAAGCTGGGGTTGGCTTTAGTTGAGGATTTTGCCAAATGAGTAGAAGAGCAATCTGCATTATCATTTATTCTTCAGAAAGAGTCAAAGTGGTTTAATCAGGGTGTCCTGTTGTTAGAAGGGAATTTGCAACCCCAATTTGAGAATTACTAAAAATATATAAATTTAGCCACCATGTAATAGTAGTAGCTCTCATTCATGGGAGATCAAACTTTTTCTGGTAGTGGTGAACGGAAAGCAATTGGTGAGACATTGGCAGTGACTGTTTTTTGGAATCTTTTGAGGAAAGCACATCAAGTAACCACACAAAGGTAAAGACAAAAAGTTGAAGCAGGTACAGCGAAGATAAATACTTTTTTTTTTTTAAACCACAATTTTGTTTCCAATCCAGTGTTTTCCTGGGAATTGTTCTATACATATAGGTTTCGATTACACATAGTTATTAGATACATTTAACTGTTGTCAAATAATTTATCATGTAGCTCAACTGATTATTATTAACTTTATATTGATCAACATTCTCTTGCTCTCAAGACAAAGTTCATGATTTAACCAATGTGTGTATATATGAAGACAATTAAACAAAATATTTGAAATTCATACCATCCTGTCAGTAGTAAAATATTTCTTTTTGTTTTCCATGAGATACCAGGAATTTCTATCTTGGATAACCCCATAATTGCTACAAATTGTATTAAAACATTCTAAGTATTGACTTCTAAATATTGACATGATCGTTTTGCTTAAAATATTTTTCCTATCTTTCTAGAACCAGTACGTGGCTGTTCACATTGTAAGCTTAGAGCTCTAGAGAGTGGAGTGATTGAAAGACCTGTTTCAGATGTCTATAATAGTTTTGTTTATCTGAAACATACTAATCGATCATGGCAATCTTTTTCACTGAGCCTTGAAGAGGCTTCACACTACTTCTCAACACACAATGCTGGGCAATTGCTATCACTATATCTAAGCTAGAATTAGAAATGGAATACATTTTTCCATCCCTAGGCTAGAGCTACAAATTCAGAGTAATATCTACTCTCCTGATATAGTGGTACAGATACAAGGCACATTCAGAAATAGCATCAGAATGCAGATCTTGTAGCCTGTCCACTTTCTAAAATGAATGATTCAATACGTAAATTGTAAGAGTTCTAGGAGTATATTCCCATTATTTTTGTCATAATTTCTCTTTTCCTCAGGGGCAAATGGCAGAATTGCAATTTCCTGCCTCATTTAAAGTTGACCATGTACATATGCTTTGTTTTTCTCGATGAAATGTAAGCAAACATGATGCATATCTCTAAGCAAGTAAGTTATTCTCCCTGTCTTGTGAATTTGGAAATGTTGTAATGGAGTTTTCACCAGTAGGAGGCTGATCATGAAAAAAAAAACTCCTTCTGCTAACATATTTAGACAGAGTAGAAAAAAATACAAACATAATATTTTATGTCACTGGAACTGAGAACCGTTTGTTAAGAAAAACAACTTAGCATCAAGTCTTTCATGACTGATTCATAAGCTGGTACCTAGAAGTGAGACACTACTATTGAAACAATAACAATAAGAATAAAATATGTGTCTTTTAATTAGAGGCTGGGGGGCAGTTAGAAGCTTCAGAGCTATTATCAGAGAATGAAAAATATTCTAATCCGGACAACCCTTTCGTGTTTCCTCCTACCGTAGAAGTTTTCTGTCCTCTCAATAAATCCTGCTTTCAAAGAAAAGAAAAGAAAAGAAAAAGATTCTAATTCACAATACCCAGTGAAAAATATTTAATTTGTCACTTATAGTACCTCTAGAGGTAGAATACAAGCTTAATAGATTAATATGTATAGGAGAAGAGGAGTATGTAATATGTAAAGGAGATTAATATGTATACTCAAGGTTATTCTCACCTCCATGCTTCGAGTTCTGGGTGTGGCAGTCATAAAAAGTTGACAGATGCACAGCTTAACAGATGAAACTTAACCTTTTTTCAGACTTGATTAAAAGCCCCTTCCTCAGAAAATAGGCAAAATTTTGATGGAATTTTCAGTTCCTTTGAAAAGCCACATCCCAATCTTGTTGTTATTTGATTTGATTTTAAGCTTAACTGCTGGAAAAAAGCCGTGCTTCCCAGGGTTTATTGAAAACAGCAGTGATCAGCAGGAGTAGTTAATATCGCAGCTGCCTAAGGCTGTGATTTCAGTTTGGACAAATAAAATATAAAAGAAAGACTTGGGGAAACTAGGTTGCCATAGGCGACTTTGAAATTTTTAGTTTTTGGCAGTGTAGAAGCTCACAAGCATATGTGACTCACGTTGAGGCCCTGTATAAGCACAAAATAAAAGCAAAAGGAGATTATAAAACCACATGAAACTGGAAGATGCGATTTAACACAAACGTGCGTGCACGTACACCGACACCCACACACACATTCTAAATTACTTTAACAAGTAAGAGTTACTGGGCCAAGGTATCTAAGGATATTTTCTAATTGAAATCGGTTGGCCACTAGGCTTTGCTGATACTATAGATGACAACAGAAAGTTAGACTTAAAAGAAAACCAGACATGAACAAAAAATAAATGACTACGCACTGCAGGATATAAAGAATATATAAAAATAAAGTTACTAAACTGAAAAGCAGAAACAAGAAACAAAAGAGCAGAAACAACAGCAAAGACTGTTAGAGAGGGTTACACTATGAAGCTAAGATGTCTACTTAGTATCAAAATTGTTTGAGACATACAAAGAAACAGAAAAGTATGCTCTATACACTTGGGGGGGGCAAGGATATGTTCATCAGAGAATGTCACAGAAGGAATCCAAATATTGTATTTACTATAGAAGGACTTTGAATCAGCAATTATATATATATATATTCATAATTTTAAAGGTGTGGGGTACTATTCAGGATGAGGTATACAAGTGGTCATCGTACAGGTAAAGTTTGGGCCTCCCTTTGGTCCCCACTTTGCCTGATTTGAAGTCAGTCACTACCCTTATTGATTTCAGTTCTGTGTCCCCCTCCCCACTACCTTCCCTGGCAGTTTCGAGCTACTGCAAATCCTTTTCTTATAGTATTATGGAAAACATTTAGGGTCTGCTTATGGGTGAGAACATGTGGTACTCAGTTGTCTCTGTGATAGATCACTGAGTATTATAGACTCCAAATCCATCCAAGTTGCTGTGACGTCAATAATTTTGTCCTTCTTTATGGCTGCATAATATTCCATCATATATGTATCACTTTTTTTTTTTTTTTATCCAGTCCAGTTCTGACGGACGGACAGCATGGTTGGTTCCATGTTTTTGCTATGTGAATATTGCTGCAATAAACATGTGAGTGCAAGTATGCTTTTTCGAAAGGAAAAAAAAAATCAGCCCCATTAAAAAGTGGGCATAAGACATCAATAGACACTTCTCAAAAGAAGACTTACAAATAGCATGAAAACATGCTCAGCCTCACTAATCATCAGAGAAATGCAAATCCAAACAACATTGAGATACCACCTAAGTTCAGTAAGAGTGGCCATCATTAATAAAACAGAAAACCAACAGATGCTGGCAAGGATGTGGAGAAAAGGGAATACTTCTACAGAGGTGGGAATCCAAACTTGCTTAACTTCTGTAGAAAATGGTGTGATGATTCCTAAAAGAACTAGAAATTGACCTTCTGTACAACACATTAATTCCCCTTCTGGGAATATACCTACAGGGATTATACATATTTTAAGAAACTAAAAAAAAATGGCATTTAAAATTAAAGAAAAGTATAATGGACATTGGAGACTCAGAAGGGAGAGAGAGTGTAGGAAGAAAAGGGGGGATGAAAAAATCACCTATCAGGTAAAATGTGCACAGGTGTGGATGGTGGGTTCAGTTGAAGTCCAGACTTCTTCACCAATCTACAATGCATCCATGTAACTAAAAAACATCTGTACACCCCCCAAAACTATTGAAATAAAAATAAATAAAAGTGCAACATTTATATCTTAACAAGTAAAGAATAACACTAAAGAGATAATATTTTTTAAAAATGTAAAAAGAAGCCAAACAGAAATTTGTAGTTGAAAACTGAAGGAATTAAAATAAAGAAGTCTGGAGCTGATGTGATGTGGGTAGCAGATGAGCACAGTCACTGTAGCAGGCCTTGAGTAAAGGCCTAAGCGAAGGCAAGGACTTGCTCAATGAACCCAAGTTTGTAGGCAAGGTATCTCTTGGAAGCTCTGCATCCTAGCCAAAGCAGACTGTAAGGAATGCAGCCTGCTCAATGAAACAGTCTCAGATGCCCACACATCCAGGTGCACATAGCATCAATAAAGACTTAGCCACAACAAGATAACTGCAAAACAAACTCACCTTTAGGATGCAACAAATTCCATTATGGCTTCCTCATAGACCTTGAATCCTTTCCAACTTTCTTTGTGTTTAATTATAAAATAAACAGGCCGAACCAGTTTGGGGTCACTTCTCCTCTATTAGAGGAAAGTGTCCCATCTCTCACCTCTCTCTCTCAGGACCCTCGAGGCAGCTGCACGGGTCGCAGCAAAAGATTCCCTGTAGAAGTTGAAAGTATATTTGAGATGGCAGAGCAAAAGATTATCAAATTTGATAGGTCAATATCTGAAGAATAAAAATTTGGGTTATTTTTAAAGGAACAGTTTATTGACCTCTAGTATAATTCAGGCATGCTCATATATGTGTAATATAAATTCCCAAAGGAGAGAAAAAAGAAAATAATTAGGAAATATATATGAATAAATCATGGCCAAAAACTCCCCAAATTTGATTTTTTAAAACCTATTAATATCACATCTAAAAAGTTCAGTAAACCCCATATAGGATAAACTCAGAGACACATCATTGTAAAACTATCAAAGTCAAAAACAAAATTTCCAAGCAGCAGAGAAAACTGGTTGATCATGTAGAAGATATATTCGATAAAGTAAATAGCTGACTTCTTATCAGAAACCATGAAGGCCATAAGTCTGTAAAATGACATACACAAAGGGCTGAAAGGAAAATTACTGTCAACTAAGATTTCCATATATGGCAAAACTACCTACTAAAAATGAGAAATAAACACTTTCCCAGATTAATAAAGGCTAAGAGAATGTATCCTTCACAGACTTGTATTGTAGACTGAAAAAAAAAAAAAAACTAGATAACTTGAATTTAAATAAAGAAATACAGAGTGTCAGTAAAATAAATTACATAGCTCAAGATAAAATATAGCATACATATATGTGCATTTTCAACTTGTATTTCCCTCTCTGTCATAGGATATAAGATCAATAAAGTTAAGTGAAAAAATAAATTTCTTGATTAGTACAGGAAGTAGTATATTCCTAGAAACACAAAATGTAATTCTTAGGTCTATCCACAGAAAAGTCTTAGCAACTATTAAATTCCAATAGTAATGAGGATTCTGATGACTGATTTTAACATTTCTCAAATATCATTTACAAATCATTTACAAATAAATGAATGAAAATTTCTTGGAAAAATGTTTGATGTCAAGTCCAGAACAGGAAGTGTATAAGATAACCTTTTTATAAATGAGAGAAGAAATATTACAATGAAAACAGTAGAAAAAACGTAAATAAGGCACTATCATGAAATATTCTATGCCAACAAATTGGATAACCTAAAACAAGATAAATTCATAGAAACATGCAATCTACCAAAGTGAAACATGAAGAAACTGAAAATCTTACCAAAACAAAAACAGTTAGGAAATTGAATCAGTCATCAATAATGTTAAACACACTAACAACAACAACAACAAAAAGCCCAGGATCTGATGGCATTACTGGTGAATTCTACCAAACATTTAAATATGAATGGTCATGGAGGAGATTGGAACAAGTGAAGTAGAGAAGGGTTTTTAGGATGGTGAAGCTATTTGGTATACTACTTGTTATGAGGGTACACAACACAATGCATCTTTCAGAAACAATAAAACTTTAAAGAATGTGGAACTCAAATATAAATTGACTTAATATTACTTAACATAATCAACTTAAGCATAAATAATCAAATACAAATATTTTACAAGGCAAGCATTAATCTGAAGCCAAAACCCAGTGAGGAGGCAACAAAAAAAGATACCACAGGCCAGTACCTTTGTGAATATAGATATACCGAAAAAATATACTACCAAACCAAACTCAGCAGTACAGTAAAGAGATAATTCAATGTGATCAAGTGGAACTCATCAATTATAATGCTGAACAATTATTTGAGTTTAACTCTTTGTTGTCTGTCAAATTTTAAATATGAATAAGCACATTTACTCATTTTGAGTTAACTTTTTATATCATATCTCACCATATTTTTATAAGTTAGGAAAGCTTCATTTTGATCATAGCATTCTGGAATCAATATTTATTATCACATAACAAAGATAATTGCATTGTTGTACGTAATAATTAATCGAAAGATCAGTGAGACATGTACTAATGCAATCTTTCTTTCATAGGTACTTTTTATTCTGGGGCAAGATAAGATTTAATTGTGATTTTAACCTGCATTTACCCTAATGATTAGTGTATTGAATATTTTTTCATATACTGATTAGCCTTATATGTCTTCTTTTGATAAATGTGTGATTTGCCAAATTCTTAATAAAATTATTATTTTTGTTTTGTTTACTGCTGAATTGTTTGAGTTCCTTGTATATTCTGGTTATTAATCCCTTGTTGGAAGAATAGTTTACAAATTTATTTTTTCCCATTCAGCACATTGTCTCTACACTCTTGTTGATTGTTTCTTTTGCTGTGCAGAAACTTTTCAGTTTACTATTGTCCCCTTTGTCTATTGTTGTTTTTGTTGCCTGTGCTTTTGAGGTCTTAGCCATAAAATTTACCTAGACCATTATCTTCTAGTACTTTTAGAGTTTTGGGTCTTATAGTTAAGTCGTTATTTCGCCTTGAGTTGATTTTTCTTTACATATGGTGAGAGTTAGAGATCCAGTTTCATTTTTCTGCATTCAGATATTCAATCTTCCCAGTACCATTTACTGAAGAGAGTATTTTTTTTTCAATATGTATTCTTGATGGCTTTGCAAAAATCATTTGTCTGTAAAAAATATAGATTTATTTCTAGGTTCTCTCTTTTGTTCCATTGGTTTGTGTGCTTATTTAAATAACAATACCTTGCTGTTTTTATTACTATGCCTAGTAATATATTTTGAGTCATTTAATGTAATGCTTTCAACAACTTCTTAATGAGTCCCTGCATGTGAGATAAATACCGTCTCACACCTTCTACCCCTGACCCTGACACACAGAGACATCCATGCACATCCTATGGTCTAATAATATGTGACTTCTTTAGTTCAATCTCATAGAACTTTTTAATATTATATGTCTATTTTCATGCATTTCCCCATACTGTTAACATTGGTATACACGTCCCCCAATTTTTCCATGGTGATGACTTCTCAGCATATATCTTTGAGATTTTTTTATTTCTATTTAAAGTATTCTGGCATGTTGGAGATATATGCAGTATTTCCATTTACTAAATAATGAATAGCAAGACATGCAATTTTATACTGTTTTTTTTGAAAGTCATAAGGAGCATAATAGGAAAAGTATTTCAAATTTAGGTAGAAAAAATATATTTACATACTACTTTTAACCCTTTAGGATATGTGATCTTAAGGAAATTTCTTAATTTGTCTGAATTTCTATGTCCTAATTTGTAAATGTTAAAATATAAAAGAGTAAGCTAGCAAGAATTTTTAAAATATTGTACTTGAAATCAATAAATGTGCACTAATAATTTTCAAGCATATTAATTAAATATTGTAGCACTATTTGTTTTATACACTACTATAAAAGTTCACGTATTTTTTTTTTGAGTTGGAGTCTCACTCTGTCACCCATGCTGGAGTACTGGAGTGCAGTGGTATGCTCACGGCCACCATAACCTTGACCTGCTGGGCTCAGGTGATCCTTCCCACCTCAGCTTTCCAAGTAGCTGGAACTACAGGTGCTTGCCACCATGCCCAGCCAGTTTTTTTAAGTTTATTGTAGAGACGAGGTCTCGCCAAGTTTCCCAGGCTGGTCTTGAACCCCTGTACTCAGGCAATCCTCTCACCTCTGTCTTCCAAAGTGCTGGTATTACATGCTTGAACCACCACACCCGGTCTTGTTCACAGAATTTAAAGGATACATTTTCTAGATAAGTCAGAACATAAATGGTCTAATAATCAAAATGTTATATATTTTGGAAGCACAAAATGATTTTGATAATTGACAATTTTAGCAAGCAGATACATTTTAAATGAATGCAATTATAGTATTTGTGAGAATTTGATTTTGTCGATAAAAATACCTTTATTTTTATTTTTTGAAGCAAATGGCATGTATTTTTATTACTTCAAAGTGAATTAATATTCCATATTACTAAACAATCAAATTTGTTCTATATATTACTTATGAGAACTTACTCTATATGCTGAATCTGCTATCAGTTCATTGGAACATTATGTTGCATAAACACTTATTGTTTCATGCACTTAAGAAATTTACACAGTCTTTATAAATGCACTAAATCAAATAAAGCTCAAATTGCAATTTTTTGACTACTGGTCACAACTTAAATTACCTGTATACATATAGTGAACCATCCTGAATATCTTAAAATATGCAATGAATTTATTTGTAATTTATCTATAGCATTATTCCAGAATGTGGATTCTAATTAGAAGAAACACAATAAATACTTTGTGGTTATCGATTGCAAAGTCATTTAGTTAAATGCGTCTTATGTAATGCTCATTCACATTTTAAATAAAAGTTCAGAGAAAGGTAATTTAGAGTCAAGAGCATAATTTATATTTGCCACCATCTTTTAACTCCTGTGAGCTTAATTTAAAAGAAATTTCTCTTTGAAAAGATTCCGTATTTTAAAAATCCTTTTTGCAATATCTAACAAGTGGGAAGAGCATTTCTTGGAAAATGGCCAAAGTATTTGTCATTATTCCTACTTGGTATCAACACTGACAAGAGAAATAGTATATACTCTATATTTATATTCTAGTGGATACCTGATTGCAATATCTGCCAAATACTCCTGCCAAATTACAATCTTATGAGGTCTCAAGGATGGCAATTATTTGTTTTTGTCACATTTGTATAATAGAAACTATAATTTTGTATTCAGTTTAATAGTGAAGCAATAAGAAGACAAACTAAGCTGTATAATTATAATTCATACACACAAAAATCTTATCAAAAAATTACCAATAATATCTTTTTGAGCACAGTCTCATAGCATAAAATTTTGCCTTGAATTTTTGGAACTACTTATTTGTTACAGATAATCATAACTGAGTCTTCAGCTAGTTAATATTGCACAAAGGATAGGAAGGTCATTGTACAGGAGCAAAAATAGCATTTCCCAAGAGTGTTCTAAAAATGTAACAACGATATCAGATGGCATTTATGATACATGTACTCTTGCATTCTGCATGGAATAATCACTAAAATTATTAATATTTTGCTATATGAGCTCTAAGCTAAATAATTTTGCATGAGTATCTCCTATGATAATCTCTCTACCTCACAAAGCAGGATTAATGTGCATTAGTGACAGTCCAAGATGAATGACACATCAGTTGATTCAGTGAGATACTTCTGGTTCAGTCATTATTTGCCTAACAAGATTGAATACTGTGCAGTAAAGATCCATTTCTAGCCAGCAACATTATATTTAAAACAATGGGTTCTTTAAATATTTTTGTGAATTATGACTGTTTAATTTATCTTGATCCATACCAATACACATCCATAAGTTGTATTGCTTAAAATTTTACCACAATAATTATATTTTGTTAAAAGTCATCTACATTAGTCTGTATTTATTCATTAAATGTCTTTTTTGAAGTGCTCTATGCCACTTTTTCCTGGTAGTTTTATTTCAAAAAACTATACTTTTTCCATTATGACTTGGATTGAAAATAAAATGAAATATTACTCAATCCTTAAAATAATACTTTTCTGGGGAGTAGCTTTACAGTAAAAAGTGTCCAAAAAAAAAAAAAAAAAGATACTCATGGATAGCTGGCTATTCAGATGAAAGATAAATTGTAATTGTAATTAGATATATATAATAAAATAAACTTTAAAAGGGAGATAGAAAGGAAGAAAATACAATTTACCACAAATTTAATTTTAACTATATTCAATTAGTGGGTAATGGCATGTTATGATGACTTTGATTTTGTTTCTTTTTTCCCATGTTTGCAAATCAGATACATCATCGTCTTTTAAATTATTGTAATTTAAAATAAATACTACAAAAGAAACTATTAAATATTAGTGCAAAATAAAAAACCAGGGCATATATTATATGTATTTATCATACTTAAATATGATTGCAATCTCATATAACTTTAAAGAATTATAACTTATAACGAAAAACTGTTTACATTGGACGGTTAAAAATAAACTGAAAATCCTTTTTGTTGGCCTGTAGATGAAAACATACTAAAACTATATATTTATCTGCATATGACAATTACTGTTCATACATGACAACTTTTTGACATTTTGCTGCTGAATATGAGGTAGATTTTCTGGTAATATCAAAATAATATAACATGAACACTTCTATATATTTTCGAATAAAACTGTGTTATTTTAGAAAACCTTGGTAAGACTTGTTTTTTTGAGGGAGATCATAGGAAATTAAGAAAAATGATAGCCGGGTTCGATGACTCAGCCTGTAAACCCGCGCGCTTTTGGAGGCTGAGGGGAGTGGATGGCCTGAGCCCGCGGGTTCGAGACCCGCCGGGGCAACTTGGCGAGACCTCCTCTCTCCAATCAATCAAAAAATCAGCTGGGCGTGGTAGCGCGCGCCTGTAGTTCCAGCTACTTGGAAGGCTGAGGCGGAAGGATCCCCGGAGCCCGGCAGGTCGAGGCTGCGGTGGCTGCTAAAGGCCACTGCACTCCCGTCTGGGCGACAGAGGGAGACTCCAACTCAAAAAAAAAAAAAGAAAAGAAAAGAAAAGAAAAATGATAAGAGTAAGTGGCATGAGAGTTTAACTTCGTTATGCTCACCAGCTTCTCATCATTAGTCTTACATGCCTGTATTTGAAGTTATAAATTGCTATTTTACATAAAATTTGTTTTGCTATGTTTTAGGAATATGTTAACTTTAGAAATATTTTAACCATATTGTCTGTGATGGAGTGCGGAGAAATACTTCTGAAGATGGTTGCATCTTAAAGATAAGGGGAACTTGAACAATTATAATACTATGAGAAAGCGATTGACAGTAGTGGGAAACTGTCAGGGCAGGGGGGTGGGATTGGCAGTGGAGGGAAACTGCTGGGGGAGGGAGGGGCATACCTCATCTCAAGGGTAGCTGCATAATCAACGTTTGCATACCCCCCCCTGAACATCTTGATAAGAAAAAAGATATGAAAAAAAAGATATGGAGATTCTTGTCTAGTGATTTCTCTTCCACATCATACCATGCCCACGGTTAGTGGATCCAACCTTGTTGATACTTTGACCCTTACACTCGTGGTCCACATTCCAGGTCACTTGCACTTGTGGCACACAGTTTCTAGGCACTGATCCCTTCCCAGCTTCAATTGCTACACCTCTGTTTCTCTATTGAAGACGTTCTCACCAGTTAAGGTCCCGAAAGTCCCATTGCAAAAAATAAAAGAGAGCAATCTATGGATAAATACCCTGGACTTTAGGTTCCTTGACGGGGTCATTACGAGGCCCACTCTGTGAGAGACCTCAGTAGGATTCAGTCTAATGGCCACAGCATTAGCCAGCTGGTTGACACGATTTGTCTAGTCCTCCCTCCGCCCTTGCCTCTTATGCCCATTTCCTCACCTGCTTCCTGAACTCATCTCTCCAATGAACTGAATATACCCCAGGCCCTACCTCAGGAATACCTTCAGGTGGAGCACAAACTAAGTCAAGAAATAAAAATTTGTAAACCAATCTCATCCCACCATTAGCCTCTGCTATCACACGATGATTTCTCAGCTTCATCGTTCACGCAAAGATAGTAATTTGGTAAAGTGATATATTATTATCTGAAGAAAACAATACTAATTTCATCTTTAAAAAATTTTAGGACCTGCTGAGCATATTTTTCAAAACCAGTTCCACTTCACCCCAGGGCTTTTAGTAAATCATTATGAAGGAGACAATAAAATGTTATATAAGCTCTTAATCATTATATTTTATCGACTATTTCATTATTATTTGATATTACATGTGTTTGTGAGGACACCGATTTAAGCATGTTTGCACAGTGGTTTTTATGGTGCCCACTAATAAGGTCTACACATCACATAAAAATTATTCTAACACCTACTTCAAAGAAGTTAGCAGTTTATGGCTAAGAATGCCAACATAATATCATAAGTGTAAAATCATAATTATTTACAAAATCTAGAAACATTAAGATATGACTTTTTATTGAATTTTGAAGAATTGATGTCATTTATCAGAGATAGCTGGAGAAGGACAAGAAAGGTAACAATGCAAACTGTTTGATATATAAAAGTTTTTTTTTAATTCTAAATTTCAAAGTATTCATTTTCTACTTGATAAACATCTTATGTTTGTGTATAGCGAACTCATTCCTAAAATTATATTTTAATTTACTAGTGTTATTTCTGAATTTTGGACACCACATTAATTTTGCAATTTTATTCATATTTTAATACTTTTGTAGAATTTAGATTTTATCATAGCAATTTTTCATTTTATTTTCTGTCCTCTCTAGTCTTCTCAGCCTATTTTAAGTTGGTACAACTTAAAATTTTATTAAACCTGTTGTCTCTTTCTTCTATTCTATCATTAATCACATCCAAAGCTTGTCCCTAGATGGATTGCCAGGTCACCTACCCACCTGGTCCTCAAATCAGCACAAAGGTACTTAAACCAAAGATACTCTGACACTAATTAGTCAAATTTTGCTTTTTTGGCCTAGAAATAAGAATATTTTAAGGATGAAATGGTAGTGTCACTGCAATAAAATTGGACCATATTTATGATTTTACATGGTTAATTTTTTTAAAAAAAATTCTGCGAAAGGAATAATCAAAGTATGAAGAAAACTTCTTAAAAAGAAATCAGATATATGTGGTACAGCAGCCAGGTTTTAAGGTAACTTTTTTAAGACCATGACCATGACTACAAATAACCATGCCAAATGCCATTTTCCTATTTAAAAATATAAAAGCATTGGACTAGATGATTTTAAGGTTCTTAGTATCAAAAGTCTTATCAAGTAATCATTGTCTACTCTATGCTTTTAGTCTGGTTATAACAGCCCAAATTCATCCTGAAAATATCTCAAAGCAAACAGAATTGAGCAAAGAACAACAACGAAAAAATCTATACAATACTATAAAAATGAATATGTTCTGAATGCAACTGCAATATTTCAACCTGTAGGAAGTATGTACTTTGACTAAAACAAATGTTAAAGTTAATGAAACAATGTCAGTATTCATGCTGTGGTAAAACCCAATGATGCTACCCTGACAGAGAATGATGGACATGGTACATTATTATAATACTCATTTTGATGTTAAATTTTCAGAATCAGGTCAGAGACAATTTATGCACACCCATGTTTATCTATTCTGTCAGTCATTGTCTCTCCCTTTAATGTGTGGCATCCAGTACTTAATTGAGTTTCTAAAAGGGACTAATTAATCATAAAATATGTTTTAGCCAGGTTTTCTGGTTTAAACTAATTTATGCCGTATCTACTTGAAAGCAAAAGATTATACCTGACTGGGAAATGAACTATGCTATTATCTCACTAGAGTATTATGTAGTTAGAGTCATTCTCTTGAAACAGCATGGGTTTCTTCAAACATAAGTTCATAATTAAAATTTGGTTCTGCTTTGCGTAGGAACTGTAAATGATATCTTAGTGTTTCTTTCTTCGTAAAATAAATCAATTCTAAAATTTCATGATTAAGGAACATTTTAAGGATTTTATATTTTTTATAAAAGTACATTGTACTGATATAATGAGTTTTTTTTTTAAGGAAAAGAAGTCTTAGATATATATAGAATTGAGTCCATTTTTCCCATTAGATAATTCAGTTATATTCACCTTGCATGTGTATATAAAGGAGGGGTAGGGGGGATTTTCCTGGTTTTTGCATTTCCTCTGGCATAGAGACATAAATCTGAAGGTGATGAAATTAATTAGTTTATTAGCTTAGGGACTGCATAGAAAACTTCAAAACACAGTCGTAACCCTTTTTCTTTGTTCAGTTGTGAGAAAGACGAAAATGAGATTCTTGAGTGTTAAAAGTTTTAAATGGAAATACTTATTTTGAGCTCTATTTGAAAATTAGTGATTTTTACATTGGTGATTTATATCCAATATAATAAGTTTAACAAATGTCAAAATTAAAAAAACAGAGAAAAGAAAAAATAAGAGTCAACTATATGCTTAGCAGTCAAAATTGGTTACTGTTAACATTTTGTTAAATGCCTTCTCACTAATTTATCTTGAAACTTTATTTATTCTTTTTATAAAGATGATATTATTCTGTTGGTGATATTTTTCAACCTGCTTATGATTAGTAATTTACCATAAATATATTCCTTCACCTTAAAACATTTTATTAAGATGATTTTGATGGTTGTAAAATAACTTTAAAAGGGCAATTTGCAATTTTATTTAAGATTTTTTTGCTATATTTTTATATATTTAAAAAGTTTCTGTTTATTCTTTACATTGAACAATTAACATAAACTACATCTTTCTGAATTCACCTTTAATATTTATCATGAATTTATCATGAATCCTTTATGTTGATTTTATAAGAAATATGACTCATAACATGTATCTGATGATTTTGATATATATTTGCATTTATTTTTAGAACATATTTGGTGTCACTTTGACATTTTATTTTGAGCATTTAATTTATGGGATTCAGCTATGTCATTAATTGTGTAATACCACACTTTCTAAGAAATTAAATCTGCTTTACCTCTCAATCAAGTGACTATTCAAGGGCCAGTAATATTCTTAAGAATTAACCACAGTGTTTTGCTTACCATAGTTTTGCAATATATTTTGATTTCAGGAAATGTGGTACTAGTAGCTTGTTCTTTTTCTCAAGATTGACTTGGCTATTCATTATTTTTTATGGTTTTGTATGAATTTAAAATTTTTTTATCTATCTATTTCTATAAAAGTGACTTTGGGACTCTATTAGAAATTGTTTGAATCTGTTGATCACCTTGGACAACATGGATATTTTACAATGTTTGGAACTTTTGAATTTCATAAGTTTTTACTCAGGTTAGAAAACAGAATCTTAAATATTATATGTCTTTACTTCCTTTCAGTCAGAAGGCTAGTGTATTATGTAGACTCTACCAATGTGATGCAGTCATGCAAGACATCCATGGAAAAAAGGGCCAACATTAAATTAATTTTGCCGGTGAAAGCGAAGGCTTCTGTCTTTCAGGAGATACTGTGTTCACAAAGTCAATTCTAAATAAAAGGTGTAACTAATGGACAAGAAATGATCTTTTCTGGTATTTAATGGGAAAGAAGCAGTAATGAAAATTTCCACAGGCCAATTCTGAAGAGGATTTTGGACATTGTTCCTAGAAATTTAAACTGGAATTTGCTTCTCTTGTCTTTATAAGTCTCTGGGCTGTCCATTATCTTTTCAATAAGATTTATTTCCTTCTTAATTAGAGTCAGCTTTTGTTCTCCTAGCATCTGTAAGCAGAAATACCAAAAAAAAAATTACATTCCTCTCTTTGTAAATGCTTTTCTACTCGGGAATATTTTGTTCTGTCAATTGTCTCTGACTAGTACCTAATTATATTTATGATTACTTTATAAATGCTGACAGGAATATGGAGTTCTTATTGCTTAATTGCTTCTGGTAATACTTCAGGGTGGCATAAAATTCAATGTGTAATAGCTTTACTCTCAAAGAAAAATGGACAAGACGGAAAATATGAATGTAAGGATTTAGAAAATATTTTCAGGAGTGAAGTTTTAAATGGTTAGGGATAAAATGGTGACAACAGCAAGCTGAAAAGAATGTTCTCATAGTCATTATTAAAATCACATTCTTCTGTTTATATGTTTCTTTCTCAGTCAATATGACACTTGAATTATGCTGAGTACATTTCTGTCATGCCAATATTTGTTATATCAGTGAAAACAAATCTGTTGAAGACTTTTCTTCAGAGTTTTTAATTATAAGCACTCCTATAATCTCAATTTAATGGCTCATTTATGGTACCAGGTATTTCCAGAATTTGTAAGTCTTTGGTATAACACAGTTTGTGGGAAAAAGAAGCTTAGAGATTCTGACTACTGTTGATCATAGTAATTGCATTGTAAAATTGTATAAGACCACTTTGTTTTAGATGTGCAATCCGCAGCACTTTATATGTCTTGCAATACTGGAAGATGATGATGAGGTATGGAGGACCCAAGAAAAACCCAAAAGCAGGGTAAAACACACACACACACACACACACACACACACACACACACACACCCCAAAACAAGAACATTTTCAGAAAAAAATAAGTTATAACTAAATAAAAAAATGATCTAAATTGGATGTTAACATCATGAAATCTTAATTAAATAAGACAAATTTAGATTTTATAATTAAAATCATAGTGCTTTAATGATACAAAATCACATTAATAAGGAGAAGCATGTTATATTTATATTTCTCTTTAAAATAAATATTTTTAGCTTAAATCATGTACAGTGAGATTAAATGACACAGATTAATTTATTGAGAATATCATCAATGATATTCTCTGACTCTGGACAGTAATAACAACTACATTTAGATCACAGCATTCTAATATTAAAGGTTGCAGCAGAAAAGCTGTGATCACTCATTAAAACAACTGTGTTTTGTTTTGTTTTGTTTTGTTTTGTTCTTCCTTTTTTTGACATCAACTTTTTCTACTGGACTTGAAAATTATAGTTTTTCCTCTTTTTAGGACTGAAAGATGTTCAAATAGATAGACTGAGGAAAATTAGGCCCTATCTCCAAAAACCTCAGCACATCAGGAAAAAAAAAGTTTAGATGGTAGAAAACCTGAAAACTTGTTCCCCAGTTACATCCACTGCTCTTGAAAATAATAATTTCAATTTCTGAATACTTGATTTTTAATATGGTACTTTCAAGAGTTTTATATTTTAAATCTTAAATTTAAAACTTGAGATATAAAACCAAATAATAAAACTAAAAGATTCAGACTCGAAGTAATCACAAGTATTTTTTGAAGTAATAAGCTCTAATATAAATTCTCAGAATTTGTGCCAATATCATATTCATGAAATACAGGTTTATGATAAATACAATGGCCAAGAAGTATACAATGGGTGTCTAATGAGGAGAGAAGGAGAAGACAAAGAAAATAGTGGGAATCTGCTGGGGGTGGTTGACTGTGGTGTCTCATTGCCTGTAATCCCTGCACTTTAGAAGATAGAAGTGGGAGGATTGCGTGAAGCCAAAAGTATGAGATCAGCCTGGTCATCATAGCAAGACCAGTTTCTACAAAAAAAAGATTAATCAGGTGTCTTGGCACGAGCTTGTAATCCTAGTTACTTAGGAGGGTAAAGTGGAAGGATATCTTGAGCCTGGGAGTTTAAATCTTCAGTGAGGTATGATTGTGTCACTGATCTCCAGCCTGGGAAACAGAGCAAGGCGGTCTCAAAAATATAGATAGATATAGATAGATAGTAGATAGATAGATAGATAGATAGATAGATAGATATAATAAAGATGATAGATATAGACATAGTTGACAGATATATAGGCCATTCTACATGTGTTTAAATATATATGGCATACATATATTATATATATTGGTAAACGTGTGTGAATATGCATATAATGCTCTATATAAAAATTTTTAAAAATTGGTAAAATCATCTATACTTCACCATGTAACTGCTGAAGAACATTAAAAGTGAAAACACAATGACAGGCCTATAACCTACATGTGAAATCACCTTGCAAGTACAATATTCACATATAGATTGAAGCAGTTATACTACATTAATAGATCAAAAGTACATCTGCCACTGTTGAGGTGAGTTTTTGAAAACGTAAATAACCCTTGATAAAATCTAAAGACAACAATTATAGACTTATCTGGGTTTTTACTTAATATGATTGCTGATTTCTGTTTCTTATAAATTGCAGGGAATCTAGCGTTGATCAAATGTCAAGAAAACCACCCCAGTTATTATGGTAAACAATCATCATTTCCCACTTAACACAGTTTACAAAAAAATGTCTAAAATTCCCACTTGGTGTTGATAGAACAATGGTGGAGAACCACTGGTTTATAAATAAGTTTTGATGATAACTTCAACGTGTGACCAAATGCATGCATAATAATAGGTTCATATCCTTTCACTTTAAATTTTAAAGAAAATGAGAAAAACTTTCCAAAGGATATTAAACTATAACCTTCATGCTCTTGTTATATTTTGTTCTAAAATAGCCTTTTGATTTGTAAATAAGCCAAATGCAAAGATATTTTAGGCAGGGAAGCATAAAAATTATAGTCATGGCAACAACTATTTTACTGAAAACTATTAAAAACGAAGACGATCGTGGTTACTATAACCCAAGATGACAGAATTCACCAAATCACTCTTGAAAGTGTCTGTTAAAATGTCACTTATTAAAATGTAATGTTTTCATGGAAGATTGATATGTATTAATTTCAATCACTTCAGGTGACATAAACAGACAAATGGAATATGAATTAATCATTGTGCTTCACAAATCACTTTCATATAAAAACGAAATATGATTTTCCATTCAGAATTGGTTTATATATTTTTAAATATTTTATGTTTGATAAATAGTGATTAAAACAAAAAGACCTCTTTGGCCTTTCTTGTCAGTCGTGGGGATATTCAAATACCTACACTGACAGTAAATTCTCACATAACATTATAAATAGGTTCTTGGAAAGTATGACTTTAAGCCAAAGAAGACATAACAAAATAAATTTTACCACAAGTTAATTGATATGAACAAGATTTATGTGCCTATGGCATATTTCTAGTCACAAAATCATCAAACATCCAATTAAAAACCCAAAACACGTCTCATATTGTTGTAAGAGCTTTAAGCTCCACTGTCAGCTAAGATCAGCAACCCTGGGTTCTTGGTCCATGACCAGGAAGATTAAGGAACACAGACATCAAAAGGAAGAATAAAAGAAGGAGTTTATTAAGCAACAAAGCTCTCCAGAAAGAGAGGGGACCCAAAATGAGTTATCCTCAGATTTCCAAAGTGCTGGGATTGCAGGTGAGCCAATGTACTTAAGGAAAACCTCCTCCCACCATTGTTCAAACACAAGCAAAATCAGTGACTTGCTGAGTGCTTTTGTACTGTATTGTGTGTTGTGCATTTGTATAACTATTGTAGACTTGAGAAATTTTTATTTGATGATAATTTGTCTTCATTCATTCATAGTCCAAGATGTCTATTCTAGTTCAGAGAGGTGCATGGCCAGAGTCTATGCAGGCAGCTCAGGACACAGTGCGGGACCAGCCCCAGACAGGATGTCATCCATCACAGGGCCCACTCACACACACTCAGACTCACATGGGAGCCATGCAGCCCTGCCAGTTCATCTCAGGTACCCACTTTAGGGATACAGGAGGCCATTGGAGGGTGGACCTCCTCAAGGGGTCAGCTGACTGTTCCGCTGATGGATGAAGAAGCAAGGGTGGCCCTTCTCCGTTTTTGCTACCTCTGCTTGTAAATGGAGCTTAGATCCTTATTTGACTGTACTGGAGAAATAATCCCCTTCCTCTTGCTGTTCAGCCTTTGTTAGAATGTAAAATTTTGCGTGATCATTTAGACACTATTTAAAAGACAGAAAATTCTGACCCTCGAGATGAATCTCAGACGTTCAAAATGACAAAAACGTTCTTGCTTTGTGATACACACTGCGACAATTTGCAGCAGAGTGTATAAATTAGCATAGTCCTAATTTCCTCTGCTTCCCAATAAACACATTTTTATTTCCTTATCTTTCCACTTATCCTAATTTTGCCCAACCACTTGCACCTTTGAGGTCATACATTCATTTTTATGGGTTCAGCGTAGTGCGCAATAATTTTCATATAGTTATTGCTAAAGAATTGCTTACTGAATAAATAAATAAATTCTGACTCCTAGTGGTTTTCACTAACCGACAACCAAGGAAACTCATTTCAATAAGTAAACATTTGAATTCAAAAGTTTTAAAATTTCTCAGGAATCCTATGTGAATTTAAGACTCTAGGTCATTTCAAATTCTTTATACAATAAAGTAGAAGTCAAAAAAGAATAAAATATAGAATCTAGTATAGAAACCTTGAATTTCAATAACTGCTTTCCTCTTAGCCACTTTCAAACATCTTATAGCAGCAATCAGATAATATACAGATATTTTCATAGAAGCAATATAGTTTGGAAGAAATGATAAGAAAATTGTCAAATGACTTTTGGGAAAACTAAGCACCATTGCCATAGACTTCTCAAACTTTCTATTACAGTGATCTGGGAAAACAAGGTTTTTAATAAAATAAACAATAAGCACAAAGATTCCAGGAATTAACACCTAGACTGTCTCCAGGCATATAGCTCTTCCAGCCTAATGCAATACCTATTTACAAAATTAAATCTTTCAAATCAGCTATTCAACTTCTGCAAATCATCTTGATGTTTACAATGATGGCTTTTAAGTTTCTTTCTTTGGTTAACCAATATGATGTTTCCCCAACCACAATTTCTGTCAATTAGCCCAGTATTTACAGTTAGCTGTTTAATTCATGTGTAATTATAGGAATTTTAAGAGGAGAAAACATCAGTGATTCCATTCTTTCATCCGTGAAAAGACTAACGGTTTTCATAAAATTCATTTTCATAATATCCCATTTCAAACTGGACTCCACAGTGCATTTCACATCTACGTTGAACAGCAAAATAGACCACAGATGAAAGAGGATTCATCCAATTACTATGAGCAAAGTAGCTTTAACTTCCTTTAGATATCTGCTAGCAAAATATAAAATGACACTTCCCGGACACTTCAGAGCACAATAGGACCTTTATTGATTTTCATATCATGTTCTTTAGTCTGAGACGGCTCTCTTGAGAACTCCACTTCCCAGCAGGAAAAAATTGCCTTTTCTACGTTTGAAATCTCAGGTCTATTAATGCATCTCTCACTGGAGACACTGTCATTTCAGTTCTATTTCTTTGCTGTTGATGTGTCTACACCTTGCTATTGTAGTGCCCTAATGGATCCTAGGGTTGTAGGTCAAAGTATGAAAACAAAAGATGAAATTGCTTAGCCTGTGAATCAATAAAAAAGACTCTTAACACTTTTTCTAAGTATGAAATGTGCAACGAATGAAGTGTGATAAGTGCGTTCAACCTTGTACTAAACTATAAATAGAATATTTCTAACTCTCAGCATTTATATGCTAAAATGAAGATAAATGGTTACTATTGTTCAACATATAATATCTAGATCAAGATAAAAGTAACCAAAGTGCATTTATTATGTTGACTAAAATATTGTATTATAGTATTTTCAAAAGTTACCTCCAAATGACATTGAATAGTTCTGTGATTATTCCCCTCAATAATCTAATTTAAAATTATATGGAATAAAAGCATACTCAAGGACAAATATATTTATCTCTTACACTGACCTTTTTAAAATCAACTAATTGTCAGTTAAGATTGCCATGTAAGGAAATAAGTTTCTATTTGAAATTAATTGAGATAAAACATAAAAGAATAAAAATACCATAGTGTTTTCAATGGGAATCATATATTTTTAGAATGTCTTCCATTTATTTCTCATTGGTTGAATCAATTTTTTACTTTTTAAAATAATTTACAGACTTTGATAGTTTTATTATCTAATAATTTCATTTCTATATAGCTAATCTTTAAAGGTAGATTTATTATGTAACAACACTATTACTAGAACTGATTCACAGATTACTTACCAAAAGGAAAACTATGCCAAAATATCTTGTGAAAATTTATTATTTTAGACTACTCAAGCTTTATATTAGCTTTTTTCCTTAGAATAGCTGTTTTAAACAACTTAAACATTTTTATTTCTGTTCTTTTTATTTTATTCATTTTTAATCGTTCTTATTAAATCTATTAAATCTAAACTAATTTCCCTGGCAGTAATGTGGGATATACTTCCTTTTGCCATAATTTTATTTTTTAAAATGATTTCTTTATGAGTCTTCAAAATAATATAACATAGCACATGTTAACTTCTAATGAACTGAAACTGTATTAGCCACCATATCAAACTTTCTTAATGGAATTGTAATAAATATTTTAAGGTCTTAAATTATTGTTTCAGTGATTGAAACAACCATTCAATATCATGCAGACCATGTAGACAAAGCCCATGAAATGTTATAGACAATTTTATAAATTAATATCCCATACCACTGGCTATTCTGAAGAGGATAACCTTTTATTCTCCACTAATTAATTACTGAATTTTACACTTACTTTTGTAATAATGCTTATTTGATAGACTATAATTGGTGTTTTGACTAAAATAGAAATGTATAAATGTATCTAAAACACAAGTGGTTGATGATGGTATATTTAAAGTGGACCACATTACTTATTATTACAATATAAATAAGTTTTTATTACCAATGTTTCAACTATGAACTTTTGGGAAAATATTACATTAGAAAACAAGAGAAGTAATCAGAAAATTTTAAAGTATTTTTTTATTAACAGAGCACATGGATTAGATATCATTTAATTAGCAACGCATGTGTTCCTTTTTCAAATGTGAGTGAACATAAAATAACTTGACTGGCTGCCAAAAATATTCATAGCCACTCAAAGAAGGTGAAAGTGCTATATTTGAAAACCCAGAGAAAAATCCTACACCTTTAAACCAAATTTCAGAAAAGCAAATATGTACCAGATTTCTCAGAACTATTAAAAACATAGTTGACAAATCAGCAAGAACTGAGAAGTGATGCTGACCAAGATAATGGCAGAAGGAAAGGAGATGATACTGGGATGCTTATTACTCAAATCAATACTACCTAAGGGCTTAGGAAATCAACTCAGAATGCTGTGATATCTTTCAACACTATTACTGTTGAAATATACATGTGCCCTCGGTTAGGATATACTTAAAGTAAGGGAAGCATCATGCTTGAAAGCAAATGTGGCCTATGAAATTTGATGGACTTCAGTAGTAATGTATTCAAAATAATGATGTTTAAGCCAGTGAGTTTAGTTTGATTTCTATCCTTAAAAATACACAATCACGGGGTAACCCTGTCGGGCTCCCTCCCACTGTGAGAGGTTATCTGTCCTCTTAATAAATCCTGCTTTCTCAAAAAAACAAAAACAAAAACAAAAACACAATCATAAGACTACCAGTCGACTGTAATCACTATAGTGTATTGGCCATGACCATTATTTGAATTAACCAATTAACAATAATATGCCCTTCAAAGTTACCTGCATTGAAAAGAATATGTTTTGTTAAAATAGTGAAACCACAAATATTTACTTATTTTCTATTTAATTAGAAATTATTTTTACTGTTTCATATTGAAAAATTTGAGCTATATGTGTGTACACATGCACACACACATTATACATGTTTAATAAATATATTACAAACATTTAACATATTTTAAAAGATAGACTGCAAAGTCTCTAAGAAAGGTATATAAGTGTCACCATTAATGTTTCAGTCAAAATCTGAAGAAGGAAAATTTGTCCCTCCTAATATTATCCAAGAGAAAACATTTTAATGTGGCAAGGGTACAATTCTGAGTGGAGATTTTAAAGTTTTGTTTTGGGGTTTTTTTGTTTGTTTTTTTTTGGTTTGGTTTTGTGATTTTTTTTTTGTAGCTACAGAAAACAAATGTAATGGCAGTCAGATGGCTGTTGTTGTATCAAAATGTTGAAAGCACCAATTGCCCCAAAAGTGTGACTTTAAACCCCACTAGAGGAAAGACCACAGAGCGATGAACACTATTTGTTTCTATGTTTTGCCATGCAGAGCATAACCTTTAGAAAGCCATACAATATGTTTATCTTTGAAAAATGACCCTAGAACCCAAAGAACAAACATCGCTGATGATATAGTTAAGAGAAAGCCAAGAATTTTAAAACAGTAAGAGCTATTACTCAGAAAACAATTTTATTTAACATATAAAGTAGAATGTCAAATTTGGGTAAGATTCAAAATTGAACGTGGCTCCCTTACTTTATAAAAAAATCAAGAAATCATATGAACATTGTTCTTTATGGAAATTCATCAGAAACATTTTAAACTGTAAAGTTATTTACAATTTAGTAAATTTCGTAGGGTGGATTTTCCTCTTTAATTGAGTGTAATGATGATAATGAACTATATTTTTCTTTTGTTGGTTATGAGTAATTATTTATTCATTACTAACAGGAAAAGAAGATTAAGTTGCACATATGACAAAAGGCTAAATACTTTTAGATATAAATTATGCATTTAAGTTACTTGTAAAAATTCCCTTAGCATCTTTTGCTTGTGTGTACAGTAACATATACTACTAGAAAGAGGCAAAATATTTTAGAGAAAAAACCTAAAGCCACAATTCAATACCACAGTCAGAAAAAAATCAATTCACTATATATACTTTTTCCTTATTTAAAAAAGAGACTGAGCATAACAAAATCCACAGCTTGTGTACACCCAGTATGGCACCGGCTACTGTATCTCTGGTCCAGAATGAAAGGGAAGAGACCCCCATGCAATCTAGTAGCCCAGAGAAATGTCCTCGAGATGTCTCCAAATCACAACCCTCTCCAGCACTTGGGCTCATGAGAAGAGAAGCTCTCCTTGAGTTCCTGTATCAGCAGTCTGCTGCTCAGGGCTAAAGAGACCAAAAGCACTTCCAGTTTAAGTGGATTTGTAGAGGTTTTCAGTCAAAAATGAGTATAAAAATTATAGCAATTTGAATAATTAAAACTTTACTAGCTAAACAATAAAAAACTTTAGAATTATAAAACTGAAAAAACAAATTATTACTAGTGGGTGTTTTGCATGATTATAAGATAATATTGCTTATTTTATGATATTGTATACTATTAATTCATTTTAAATATATCATTCTTAAATTTTGTAAAGTTTCCATTTCAACATGAATAACAATGTAATTGTAAAGCATATGTGACAAAGATTTGAATTTTCTGCAATTGATACGTATTATTGTCTAATTATTTCAAAAAGATAGCTTTTAATTTTTGGAAATTTTTATATCTATATTATATTTTTCAATGTTGAGAAGAACATAAAATACACAATAATAATTTTTTTTAAGGACAGCAAGTATAATGTGATTAAGCTTACCAGTTAGCATCCAAAGCTCACTGCAACATGCAGGTAAAGACTTTTGGAGAGATATCATTAAAAACAAAATTTCTTCTTAACTTAGAAAACCTGTTTACAACGGTAGAAGCAAATAAAGTATTCTTACTGAATAAGCATTAAACCAAAATGTCATGTACATCAAGGCAACCCACTAAAGATGTTGCGAAGTATAAAAAAAAAATAAAACTCACTCTTTTTTATAGCCAAGCAGATGCAACCCATTACACACATGTTCTCATGATAAACAATAACTGGTCCTTAAGTAAGAGGATTTGACAGAATCATTTGTCACACATAGTTTATTCTAAATTTACTTGGCAACTGGAGTGACCCTCCGTATTGGCTAATTATCTTTATCCAAAGGAAAAGTAAGCTACTCATATCTCCATGACAGGAAGTAATTTTACTACTTGGACCAAGGTGTCCTTGGTAGTTAGGTGCCTAACCTTTAATAGAAACTGTTAAATAGGAACATTGCCTCTCCTGATGATTACATTCCAAAAAAGGTCTTTAAGAAAGTCACCCTTGGGTCATAAAGCTGGTGAGAGGTATAATTTAGTTTTTAAAAAGATTTAAAGACATTCCTCAAAGACAAAGAAAGAACTTAAAAGTAGACGTTTCCCAAAGTAAATGCTGCAAGAAAAAAAAAAGGAAATCCCATCCCTCATTTTCAAAAGAAGCATCTATTTTTTCCTTTGTTGATTTGCATTTACCCACAAAGGACCATCTGCCCAAACTTATCACAAGTACAATATTGACTAACTCAAAGTCTCATGACAATGAACACTTAATAATTTGTAAATTGTCAGTTCCATCATTATTATCCATACTTTTACTAGGCTTATAATGTACTTTTCTCTGAATAGCTCAATTTTATCCAATGAGAAATCATGTCATAGAAGTTATGGTAGATGGAAAGATACTTTTTAAACATCTAAATTCAGCAAATGTTTGAAATGTAAATATGCAATTTATTTACAATCAAATGATACTCAACACGATGTAAAAAAAAAAGCAAAAACAAACCTCACAAAGCAAAAAAAAGACTTCACTACTTTTATTTATTTTACTATTTCTGTTAATCCAGTTTCTGATTTTAAGAAATGAAGTCGAATTAATTTGTTTTTAATCATTTTATCCCAAATACACAAGTGAAATTAAACCAATAATATCAAGGAAACACTTTGGAAGAAAGAAAAAGCATACTTAAACAAGTTAAGATGTGTTTGAATACTGTGTCCACATAAGCAAAATTTGTTATTTTATAATGGGTTGGTTATACAAATTGGGCAATATTTGGTTGTTCTTATAAAAGTTGTACAAATATAATGCAATAAAAGTCACTGATAGGTTTATAAAATAATAATAAAATAAGCAAATTTAATTATTGATTTGCTAGGCAACACAGGGGGAATAAAACTTTATTCTGCAGGCACAATTACCTATATACTTAATGCAACTCAATTTTCTTTTCCCCTTATTGTTTTTCTCTGTCTTTTCAGTACTGGCTAAATTTTCCTAGAATTACCTTAATTCCTTTCTCTCCTGTCTACTACTAGAGTCCTTTTTCTGAGTAACACATTTTGTTATAAAACACTAATGAATGAGCTATTTTGTGGAACACATCTCATAGGAAGACATAGTGAGGCATAATTCTGCTTTCAAGGATGTAGCAGAAATCGATTATAAAAAAAGAAATAAAAATTAATGTAGAAACATCCAAGCAGCTGATTAATTAGAAAATCATAGCTAAATATAACTTTGGAACACCTGCTATATACTTTTTTGTCTGTCATTCTAATAAGGTCTTTTTATGCTACTTTCTATTTTTAAAACTATATAAACCTGCACTTTTATATTCTAAAAGAAGTTACTCAAGAACTATAATCTCTCTATAAAGTTTTACTTTATTGTAGTTTTTTTACGACATCTGTATCACAAGAAAACAATATATTCTAAGATCATTAACATTGCTATTTACATACAACATATGTAACATTTAGACAGCAATCATACAACTATGCTTACTGTCTTAGGAAATAGTACTATTTCCTTGCTATTCTACTTAATGTCATTGTGAATCTCAAATATTCTCAAGTTTTTCCTTTTGAGTTGTCATAAAATCCATACTGAGCATGTCATACTTGTTTGAAATAATGACCTCTTTTGAAGACATATTGCTTGAATATTAGTAGATGTACAGTATTAAATTATATGCTTTAATTGAATTACCTAGTGAGTAAACTTGTTTCTATCTTTACTAAAATTTTAAAAGTCATATAGAGATAACATTATGCTGATTGATGACATCACTATTTTTGTTCAAAACAAAGATCGAGTAGAATCTTCCAGCATCATTGAAACATAAGAAAATCTCTTATAATTGAATAAAAACAAATCAGCAAATTATTATATAAGTTAAACCATTCCAAACACTTTTCTAAATGTGGTGCTGATAGTATACATTTAGCAATCTGTATTAATTTAATAAAGCATGCAGACAACTAAACATGCAGCCAACACTGTGCTTAATGGGCAGAAGTTGGAAGCATTTCCCCTCAGAACCACAACAAGATGGGGATGTCATTTCTCACTATTCCTATTTAACATAGTACTGAAAGTCCTAGCCAAAGCAATCAGGCAAGAAAAATAATTAAGAATTATCCAAACAGAAAAACAGAAAGTTAAATTTTCTATTGTCTCAGATGATACGATTCCATACCTGGATAATCCAAAAGATTCCACCAAAAAACTCCTAGCCCTAATAAATGACTTCAGTAAAGTGTTCACATACAAAATCTACCCTCAAAAATCTATTGCATTTCTATACATACAAACAGACTGAAAATGAAATAAAAAACACAACCCCATTCTCAATAGCCACACACAAAAAGATAACTATCTCAAAATACATCTAACTAAAGAGGTGAAAAATCTCTACAAGAACTACAAAACACTACTAAAGGAAAACAAAACTGACATGAACAGATGGGAAAATATCCCATGTGCATGAATTGGAAGAATCAATATTGTTAAATTGTCTATACTGCCCAAAGCAATCTACAGATTCACTGTAATCCCTACCAAACTACCAGCATTATGTTTCACAGATCCAGAGAAAACAATACTTAAATTCATATGGAAGCAAAAAAGAGCCTAAAATAGTCAAAGTAATCCTAAGCAAAAAGAACAAAGCTGGAGCATAACACTGCCAGACTTCAAGCTTTACTACCCAGTTGCAGTAACCAAGATAGCATGGTTCTAGTACAAAACTAGTCACATAGACCAATGGAACAGAATAGAGAACCCAGAAATAAAACCACTGACCAACAAGCGACTCATCTTTGGCAAAGCTGACAAAAACAAACATTAGGAAAAGGACACACACTATTCAAAAAATGGTATAGGGGAAACTGGCTAACCATATGCAGAAGGATGAATTTGGACCCCTACATATAAACATACATACAAATTAACTCAAAATGAATAAAGAACTTAAATATATGACTCAAAAATATAAAAATCCTAGAAGAAAACCTAGACACCACCCTCCTGGATATTGGTTTAGTCAATGAATTTATGACCAAGTCCTCAAAGGCAAAGGCAGAAAAAACTAAAATTGACATATAAGAAATCATCAACTTAAAAAGCTTCTGCATAGCAAAATAATAATAATGATAATAATAGTAATAATAATATTAATAAAGAAAGTAAAGAGAATCCACTGAATGGGAGAAAATATTCACAAACTATACATCTGACAAAGGCCTAATGTCCAGAATCTATAAAGGATTCAAATAAATAGACAAGAAACAACAACAAACATACACAACTCACCCCATTATAAACTAGGCAAAGAATATAACAGACATTTCTCAAAGGAAGACATACAAGTGGCCAACAAACATATGAAACAATGTTTAATATCACTAATCATAACAGAAATGCAAATCATAGCCACAATGAGACACCATAAAAAAACAACAGACGTTGGCAAGGCAGCAGAGAAAAGGGAGCTCCCATACACTGTTGGCAGGAATGTACGCTGGATCGGACTAGAAATAAAACTTTGTGAACAGCAATTTGAAGATTTCTCAAATAATTAAAAATAGATTTACCATTTGACCCAGTAATCCCACTACTTGGTAGATACCCAAAGGAGTATAAATCATCCTACAAAAGAAAAAAAAAAAAAAAACCCAAACATAAAACAACAAAAAACCTGTACTCATGTTTCTTGCAGCACTACTCACAATAGCAAAAACATGAGACCAACTCTCAAATCCATCAGCGGTGGACTGGATAAAGGGAATGTGGAGCATATACACCATGGAATACTATGCAGCCATAAAAATAACAAAATCATGTCCTTTGTAGTAACATGGATGCAACTGGAGGACATCATTCTAAGTGAATTATCACAGGAAGAGAAAACAGAATACCACATGTTCTCACTAATAAATGGGAGCTAAACACTGGTCATACATGGGCACAAGGATGGGAATAATCGACACCAAGCACTACAAAAGGTAGAGAAGGAATAAGAATTACAAAACCTCTTGTTGAGTACCATGCCCAACACCTGGGTGCAGACTCATTAGAAGCACTCACCGTCATGCGATATACCTATGTAACAAGTTTTCATATGTATTCCTTGAATCTAAAAATAAAAGTTAAAAAGAAAAATGTGGCCGGGCTTGGTGGCTCAGCCTGTAATCCCAGCACTTTGGGAGGCTGAGGTGAGTGGATTGCCTGAGCCTACGAGTTCAAGACCCGACCGGAGAAATTGGCAAGACCTCATCTCTACAATAAATCAAAAATTAGCTGGGCATGGTAGCGTGGCCTGTAGTTCCAACTACTTGGAAAGCTGAGGCGGAAGGATCGCCGTAGCCCAGCAGGCGGAGGCTGTGGTGGCCAGAAGCGTGCCACTGCACTCCAACCTGGGCGACGAAGTGAGACTCCAACTCAAAAAAAAAAGGAAAATGTTATCTTATGTTTGCAGGTCAGAATATCACAACTGCTATAACAGAGAATGCCTGATTTGAACTGAAATTGATGGAAGCAGAAATTGAAGAATTGAATAGTCAATGAATTTGTGTGTTCTCCAATTGTCTGAAACACTTGGAGACTTGTCTGAAGTATCAGGAAGCAAATATTGAGCAGAGTGTTGAGAAATACCAAACTCCCTATAGAAAAGTCTAGCTAAGATAAGGAAATCTGATAAAAGGAAGACTGCTTGAAGGAATTTCTTTTAGTATAAAAAAAACAAAAAGAAGAAGAAGAAAGGATCATTAAATATTTTCAAATACATGAAGGTCAAGTATGAATTTTTTTAAAGAAAAGTATGTGATTAAGTTCAGGCCTGGTGGTTCATCTTTGTAATCTAACACTTTGGGAGGCTGAAGCAGGGGATGGCTTGAGCCCAGGAGTTCGAGACCAATCTGGGCAACATAGAGAGACATCCTCTCAATGAATAAATAAATAAATATTAGCCGGGTGTGGTGTACATCTGTGGTCTCAGATCCTTGGGAAACTGAGGCAGAAGGATCTCCTGAATGCAGGATGTTGAGGCTGTGATGAAAAGTGGTGAGTGACAGAGTGAGACCCCGGTTCAAATTTTTTTAAAAATGTATGTCACTGCAATAAATGCGGGCAAATAAAGACAAAGGTGGGTTATGGCTCAATTTATGGAATATAACTCTACCAATTAATTAGTTCAGTTTCCATAAAATGATAAGTAGATGTCCTGCTCTATAAACAAAAGCAAAGAATATTTTCTCACTTGCTTTACAATGACTCATAAATGGTAGATCTTTGAGACTAGTAGAACACTGTGTACATTTTATAATAGGCAGTATTTATTTAGTGTTAAGAATTTTTGGAAGAAATGTAAATATTTCAAATGTTCTGAATGAGGCCATTGTTCTTTCAGGGCCATGAATTTAATGGATACTTATACACCAGAGAAAAAATTTCTTAAAATATTTGGAAGCAAGTTGATTTGATATATTTCTTATACTACACATTGAACTTCCAGGAAATCAAGGAAGATTTGGAAAATCTATTAAAAAATTATTTTTTCATATTGGGTTAGTATAAACTTCATATATTCCATATTTTTAATGAAAAATTTAAGATTTAAATAGTGTGATAGTAGGTTCAAGGAATATATGTTATTTTTTCTTACAAATTCAGTGACAGGATTTATGATCTTACTGTAAATCTCTACATGGGAGAGTATAAAATCTGTGATGTATTTGTATAGGTGTTTGTATATGTAATGTGCACTCTTGGATCGTAAAATTGCCCTGGGTAACTGTTTGATAATAATAAACTACCAGCCCCCAGGAAATGTTACAGCCAGCTATTCTGTTTTCCTGTGGTACAAGGTTAGAGTTATTTGCAAATAGCTTCCCAATGAAAAAGATTTGTCTTTTAAATTACCTTGACACTGATAAAGGAGTGTAGCTAGGAATGAGCAAGTTCTCTTTATTTTGTATCTTTCTAGATATTCCTAGAAAACGAAGTGGTCATAGTGGTCAGAAAATCGAATAAAATTAGAGAGAGGGAATGTCATCAGGTCCAATTCTAACTGCTACTTTATTAAGTTGTGTGGGTGTTGGCAAACATACCCCATATGGGAAAGTTCTTTGTGTTCTATTTGTAACCCTTTTGCCTAACATGAAAAACAGCCACACACACACACACACACACACACACACACACACACACACACACACGTATGAAGGAATTATGGAATTATTATAATCCTAACATTGCTAATATATTTCCCACTTGGAAAAAGTAAATAAATAGTCACAAAACTATGATTAAGTTTGTGAGGAGTACCCCCCAAAAAAACAGAATTCATTTATAAAAAATTGTATTTTATTCTTATACGTGTAAATTGCAGTCACCTTCAAAGTATTCTTTATTTGCTGCAATACACCTATCAAGATGCTTTTTCCGCTGCTCAAAAACAATTTTTGAACTCATCAATGTTGATAACTTTTAGTGCTTCTGATATCTTTTGTTTCACCTCTTTCACACTGGCAAAATGTTTTCCTTTGAAAACTATTTTCACCCAGGAAAACAAGCAAAAAAATGTTGCTTGGGGTTAGATCAAATGAATAGGGAAGGTGGGGCACAGGAGCCATTCGATTTTTGGTCAAAAACTGCTGAGCACTCAGCATGATCTAGGCAGGTGAGTTATGGTGGAAGAACCAGATACCTGTTGGCCACAACTCAGAACGTTTCTTCCACAAATCGTGACAAAAATGGTCAATCAAAGTTTTTTTCTTGAAGTTTTGAGAAGGTTGAAGATCCCTGAAGTTTAAACATGTAGGAATAGAAACATATTTTTTTTTTATAATTCCAGGTTTTTGTGAGTCCCTCTTCATATATATGCTTTTGATTAGTGTGATGACCTAAATGTTTGTCCCCCCAAAAGTCATATGTTGAAATTCTCACTCCTAAACTGATTATATTAGGAAGGAAATGAGTAGATCATGTAGAGTACACATTAGTATAGTATCCTTATAAAAGAAAACCTCAGGGAGCATCCTACTCCTTCTTTCATGTAAGGACATGGGAAAAAGTCATCTATGAACCTTGCAAATAACTTTTACAAGACACCAACTTTGCTGTTGCCTTGACTTTGGACTTCTCAGATTTCAAACTGTGAGACACAAATTTTTTTGTTTATAAACCACCCAGTGTATGGTATTTTGCTACAGCAATCCAAAAGGATTAAGACAATTAGTGTGTATCAGAAATAAATTATATGGGTTAGCAGGATCTCAAGGAAATTTTCTGGGTTTTTTTTCCCCCTAAAAAATATAAAGTACTTGGTTCTTGAGGTAGAAATGTCCAATAAGGGTAGTGCTCTACCTAGTTAAAAATAGGCCTTCATAGGTGGCAGGGTCTTTATAAACCGATTAATAACAGCAATCATAGGGTTGCTATATTCATTTTTTTGATGATACTATAAAACTCAAATCAATGCTGGTAATTTTCCCAATAAAATTAAGCCAAATAATTCAAGATAGGTGTATATTATTGCTAAGTCATTATCCAAAAGCCATCATTAACAAACTACCTGTCACAGAAATGTTTCAGTCTCATTAAATATAATTCTTAATATAGTCAATGTATTATTACAAACAAAGTGCTGGAGTTTACATTTATCCTTGTGAAATACGATTTTATTATTTGAGTTTATCCTTCCACATGTTTGAGGACAGTTTATTCTTGCTGTGATTTTGTTGTTTGCTTTTTTCTCTTTTATTTATGCTGTCACACAAAGTGGTTGCACCTATACCAGCTGCATCTGTTGTGTGCCATATGTGTACTTTATTGCCATATAGCCTATGCCTTTGTGCAAGTCATTAATATAAATATTGAACAAGATCATTCCCAGGACATATGGTTAAAGGCTTTCATCATAGCAGATACTAAATCCAAACATCTTAACTTTGGTTACACTCGCTTAAGAAGATATGAAGTCATGCAATCATATTAGTATATAATACATAGTTCTTCATCTTTTCACATACACACAACCACCATTATCATAACCTAAATTAATAAAGTTAGCTCTTGTGATCAAAGGCGCATATGTTCAAGACTACTCTATGTATCACAAGATTCAGTAGACTATTTGAAACTCAACATGAAGAATTTGCCTTTGTTGGCAATGACAACTGTCCTTGAAGCTAGATGCTGAGGAGAGAAATCATTGCTGTGTGAAGGGTAGAGGAAGAACAAAAGAAAAGTGGACAGAGATACTGCTATTGTTATCTCAAAATATTTCTTACTGTATCTGCATAATCAGAACACAGACAATAAAGAGGCTGGTTGTAAAAGATGACACTGATAGGGTGGCCCCAGTCTATGTCAGAAAGTGTCTTGTGAGTCGACATAAAGCATTCCAGCTTTGTCATCAGCACTAATAGAGACTATGTATTTTAAGTAAAACAATGAGATTTGTGTGAGAGGAGTGATGCAGGAGTTTTTAACTCTTGTCGACAGCTTAGACCAAAAACCTCAGGTTCTTGTTCCATGATCAAGAAGATTCAGGAACATGAATACCAAAAGGATGAGTAAGGGCAATCCTCTTTGAGGTCCCCTCCCACTTGAGAGCTTTTTATCTTCTCTATATACTCCTGTTTTCTCACCTCTGATAGTCTGCATCCTTCATTTAAAAAAAAAAAAGATGAGTGAAAGAAGGAGTTTATTAAGCAACAAAGTTCTTCAAAAAAAGAGAGGGGACCCAAAATGATTAACTCACAGTAGAGGAGAGTTCGGGATTTTTCTCTTTTCCTTCTAGGGGCATTCTTCTCATTTTCATGTTAACCACCTCTCATTCTCCTAGCTGTTTCCTGTGCATGTGTGCCCTTGTCCAAAGTTATTCCATCTTGATTACTACCCGTAAGGACCACAGGAAAGCTCACTCGGGGGTAAAAACCTCAACGCTAATGTCAGGCTAATGTCAGGCTAATGTTAATGTAATGCTAATAATTTTATAATAAGCTTAGGTCAAGTTGGGACACTTAGTTAAGCTAGTGCACCTGTGTTCAAATGGGAAATAGTCCTTTTGAACAAAACATCTGGCTTAAGAGGATGTTCTTAACCACGTTACCACATTTTCAATTGCCAGTTATATAATTGGGGAGGTGTAGGGGTGTTCCCACAAGTGTTACTTCTCCTCAAGACCCTCTCTGTCTCTCTGCCTAGCCAGCATCTGACTACCTCCTCTCTCAGGAATACTATACTTTCTCTTGTGTAGAGAGACTATATAGCCTTCTCTCCTAGTGGTCTGTTTTGTTTCCATAATACATTTCTTAACAATGTAAAATTGATACTAGAAATGGTTTCAGATTTTTTTTTTTTAAAGAACTTAAGAATGGGCTCTGGGTTATGTGAAATAGGATCTCCTATATGATTAAAGACATTAGTAATGATATTTTCAATGTGAAAAGGGGCTTTCGTAACCCACAGAATTTGGTGGCCAAAAGTCACTCAAATTGCCACCAGTAGTCCTCTAATCAAATGAATATAGAAGGCAAGGAAGTGGTCAATCAATATTTTCTGCCATAATTTTGTTCAGTAAAATTGGTGTACAATGGAGTTGTATGGTGACCCTAGGTGTGCTAGGGAAGCTAAGCAAAGAAAATAAGCTGTGACTTTTCATTGCAAGCTCAAGAATTGCATATGAAACCTAAAACTTCTATGACTGATTATTAAAAAAACTAAACAAAACCCAAAATGCAACAATATAACCATTTTACCTTCTGCAGCTTAAGGATGTGATTTCTTAACACCAATTCTGCCATTCATTCGTGCTCTTGGATGACTTACAAAGCAATCTGAATTTCCAATTTCACAGGGTCTCTTATTTTAAAAGTTAAAGCATAGGTAAAAAGTAAGACACTAAAAATTGGAGTGGGACTATATGAGGAAAATCAGATGAACCTGGAAACACTGGAATCCTAGACTTTGTTTGTTCTCCTTAGCTACCAGAAGCAATCCTTTTTCTTTGCTTGTGAAGTGAGTTTCCCCTTCCCTTAAGAACCTATGGGGGACTTCATGTAGCTACCTTGCACCAAAAAAAGCAAACACTAGCTGGGCTCGGTGGCTCAGCCTGTAATCCCAGAACTTTGGGAGGCTGAGGTGAGTGGATTGCCTGGGACCGCAGGTTCGAGACCCGCCTGGGCAACTTGGCAACTTCATCTCTACAATAAATCAAAAACCAGCCAGGCGTGGTAGTACATGCCTGTAGTTCCAGCTACTCGGAAGGCTGAGGCAGAAGGATCGCCAGAGTCCAGCAGGTCGAGGCTGCGGTGGCCGGGAGCGGCCACTGCCCTCCAGCCTGGGTGACAGAGTGAGACTCCAACTCACAGAAAAAAAAAAAAAAAAAAAAAATCGAACACTTCACTTCTCATTGCTTCTAGAACTATAACCAGAGTCAGGTCCCAATAGGCCCCATCGGGTCAATTACAGAATATGGCATATGAGAAGAAGGTGCAGTGTATCCAAAAATAACTGCAAAACCCTTTGTCAAACTATATTTACCTAAACATGAGTGATATACTGGAGAATGGATCATAAGGGTGGGTGATCAGAGTAGAAGGAATATGAAAGTATATGAGGCTGAATATATTGATATTGGCTCATGCAACAGAAATCCTGGATTCAAGTGTTCACTTAAAGGACTGAAGATTATTCTAAAAGGTTGGCAGAAAGGAACTCAGACCAAAAGTTGGCCTTTGCCAAAAGCAGTGAAATGATATCGCTTTCCTGGAATATTTTTAGAGAGAGAAACCAAACAACAGTTCAGAGATATTAAAATGCTAGAGTTAATTTATCATGTAAGACCTGCTTACCACCTATTGAGAGAGGAGATAGCTAGAGAAAAGCTAGGCAGACAGACAGGGCGTGTTCCCTGGTAACAAAGTAGCAAACTTCCTGCAGGCCCGTGCATTGATAAACAAGCTCCCAACAAGCCCCACAGACTAGGGCAAGAAAACACAGGTGGGATTGGAAAACAACCAATCAGCTCACTGCTAAGTGCCAACCAATCAGCCTGCTATTAGACCCCTACCTCCAGCCAATTAGTTCTTAATACTGACCAATTATTATAGCTGGTGCCAACCAATCAGCTAGCAACTAGTGCTAGACAATTGGCTTCATCTCAGGCTACATAAGCACCAGCTTTCAGCTCCAAATCGGCAACATCATCGGGAACCCTCCTATTCTTGGAGATTTTCTGTCCTCTCAATAAATCCTACTTTCCCACTTGCAGACCATCCATGTCCCTCATTTCTTCCAGGTGCAAAACAAGAACCCAGACTTAAAGTGCTGCAGAAGATCATTGGAGCCAAAGAACCCTGCACCCTGGAGACTGGCAGATGGAGCTGGCTGAGCTGGGAGAGGTGCCAGCAGAAGGCCAGACTCAGAAGCTGAGATACTTCTGGGACTGGTTTGGCAGCCCACCGGATGTTAGAGCCAACACTGCCAGAGCATGGCTCACTGGCCCATTAGAGGCAACACCCTTGGGGCTAGACTTGCCAGCCCATCTAGCTGACACTCTTTGGGGTCAGGTTTGCAGACCCATTGAGCTGACACTCTCGGAGCCAAGACTGAACAGATAAAAATCGTATCACTATTTTCCAAGTAAGTGGCCATTAAATCCTCCATTTCCCAAGGGTAAGAGAAAGATACACAGGAAAGGGGTGCCAGCATCCACACTTTCAAACATTAAAGTCCTGAACTCTTTTCCTCTACTAGATCCTTACTCTTCAAGTTCTGACAGTTTTGGAAACTCTCTGAGGTATTTCAGTTAAGAAAATGTTTCTCTTATATATTATACATAACTGCTATCTATAGGAACCTTGTCTACTGCAAAATACTTAATATAGTCACAAAATACTTTGCTTAATTTTAATTTATACCATCACAACCAGCATTTTCACCCACACCTGATAGTCAAAGCAGAAAAAAATCAATACAATATTTGTTTTAAGTTAGAAATCAATTCTTATTTTATTAAGTATTTATTGTTTAAATTTGATAGCTTGATTATTATTTTCCCTCTGATTAATTTCCAGTGTTATTATCATCTCCTTAGTTTCAATTACTCTACTTAATATATTTCATCAATGAGAACTACCAGTTATATATTTTTTTACTTATATTTTGTGGGAGCTTTCATATGTATCAAGATCAAAAAGAATTGTATTTACTCACACGTCAGACACTTTGTTATTTTGTCTTATTAATTATATCCCTGATTTTTAAGGCTGTAAACCATTAGCTATATTATTTTTCTTTGTACCATTAACTCATCAGTTCTTCTTACTAATGCTTGAAAGCCTGTTTCTAGGCTGGATTTAACCTACAGGATACTAAGACATATACAAATGCTAAAAGGAACTCCATTTAATTTGTATAAACAGTTAAAGAACTTGTAGATAACTTTAGTTGGATACTATGAGAGTAGAAAAAAATCACCATGATCAACTATAAAAAAATGCAATATAAGCAGGTATCAAGAAGCAGAGTTCACAAAGGTTAACAATAAAAAATATGAACTAGTCAGTGGCTACTTATGCAAATGAATTTCTTATCAAACTTACAAGTGTTCTTACAACTTACAACTAAGAAACTTAGGTATTATATTTTATTTCTGATTAATTCTTGATTGTTTAATCTTTGCTTACACGAAACATTCCAAGTACTCATCAAGACAGTGCAAACATAATGTTGGAAAACAATGCAAATGATCTTCTTTTTTTAGATCTTTGACATTTTCTATTCTACATACTGGAAGACACAAAAATGTTCTTTAAATGTGTAAAGAAGAATGTAGCAGGATCCTGTGTGTCAGTGTAAAGAAAATTGGTGTTGCAAGTTTTGACAGACCAGCCTTCCCAAGTCTTTCTTTCTTTCTTTCTTTCTTTCTTTCTTTTTTTTTTTTTTGAGTTGGAGTCTCACTCTGTCGCCCAGACCCCGGGGTGCAGTGGCCGCTCCCAGCCACCGCAGCCTCGACCTGCTGGGCTCCAGCAATCCTTCCACCTCAGCCTTCCGAGTAGCCGGAATTACAGGCGCGCGCTACCATGCCCGGCTGATTTTTTGATTTATTTGTAGAGATGAGGTCTCGCTGCCCAGGCGGGTCTCGAGCCCGCGGGCTCAGGCCAAGTCTTTCAAGTTCTACCCCCCACTCCAATTCTCCTGACTCAGGGGTTTGGTGTCAGTTCTTGATTGTGTTTTGTTGTTTCTGCAGATCAACAATTGAGCTCAATTTTTAGCAGTCAAAACAGACATTTGTCATTGTGTTTGCATCTGATTTTCTGTGGCACCCTGCCCACTTAATCATGCAAGTCGAGGAATTGCTGGCAAAGCAGTAAAGTCCAAGGCAAGCTACTGTGACCTAGCAAGAATCATGTCACATATAATTATCATAGTTTATAAATATCACTCCAGGCTCACTGGTACTATTGCTGCACACCAGTTGGACTGTGCTGGAATGTTTAAGTAAATATTTGCACGCAACCTGAAGCTGTTGAGAATTTCTGCTTCAGCTAGAACCCCCTCCTTATGAAATATTCAGTACATGAAATGTCTCCAGTGGTGCAGACTGGTGGGTTTTCTCTCTGATTTGATTAGCAGTGATGATTCTTTCATGAGCTATGAATGTCCTTCCAGATTAGCATCATCCAGGTTCTTTGGTCTTGTCACGGAAGAAGAGAACTGTAGGACTGTGTGGCTCATGAACATGTTATAAACATGGTTTTAACAATCTCTGCAACACTTCTAAATGTGATTTGAAGTATCATTCAAATAAGTTCAAATCCAGTCTACCATGATGGATAATATAATATACAAATTTGACACCTAATGGCAAATTAGAAACATGTAGAATCTCAAGACTAACAATGATCCAAATTATGGTGTTGGTATAATTCTATTTAACGGATGCATGACCATTAAATATATTATGCAATTGTACTAAAGATAAAATTTTATTTCATTGAAGTGTGTGGGTTAATCTAAAGACTGTTACCCCAAATAGCCCTTCAATTAAGAAGAATGAATCCATAATTTTGAAATAGCAAATATTCTAAACAAAATGTCTAGAATCAATACAAAATCTATTTTATCACCCATAAGAACCATTAATTCAGATATATATATGTATATATGTAAATAGTTTCAAGAGTGAAGAAAACACAAGTGTGTAAAACATTATTACACAAAATGGTTTTATTGTCATATATATCTTTCTCCAGTCCACAAATAAAGAAAATCTTATTTCTTTAGTTAATAAGAGAAGACTCTCACTAAATTTAAGATGTGATAAATCCTCTTATTTTTGAGCATTTAACCTGATTATACATTTAAAAAATTCCTCTCTGTTAACAACTATTCCCCTTGGCAGAGTAACCAGGCTTATTGAATATGACATGTATATAAGAAAGTATTAAAAGAGGTGTTAAAATAATTTTTATAATAATTTTTATATTTGTAAAGTATATAATCACTGCAATTATGTTCTAATTTCAAAACATCCTAAAAATTGTATCTTTTGACCTAGCTTCTGGGAAGTTAGATGTCTAAATCAAACTAGGTTTTTATATTGTCATTTAATTAAAATACATTATTCTTCCAAAGTCTTTGTTTTATAATGTATTAATAGATTTATTTCACATACTAGTTTTGAGAATCTTTCTCTGTATTTAATCATATTAAGATAGCATGTGTTTTATTAATCTATCCTCAAATAGTAACAAGTCTTTACCTTTTAACATTAGTCTGTCTCTATACAGATCTAGAGGTCTTTTATATGAGTGAATTTCTAAAACTGTGCCTTAACTGATATTGAATGGGTAATAATTAGGGTAATAACTGCTTACAGCTCATTTTGGAAGCCCTGTTAACAGATTTTTGAAAAGAATTGCATCGTTTTCAGATAAGATTAAGAAACAGAAAGTTTTTTAAAAAGTCACTTTAAAAAGCAGGTAATCTTTTTCATCATATTTGTGATGCTTTTGTTAATTTTTATCACTTTTAAGAAAGTTTTTTTTAATCTAAATAATGCTTCTCCATATAATAAAATGTGTTGTAGAGGGTTGTCGTGACTACGTTGCATGCTTGCTTAGAACTATAAATAGTGAGTTGAAAAAACTATGGGGAATAAAAAAAGCATGGGCCATAAACAAGGATGACAATACAGATTATTCGAATTTTCATATTCTATTGGAATTATTCAAATATTTAGTGTTTTTTAAGTAAGCATCTGAATTTAGATCATGTTATAGCTATGTAAATGCATTTATTTATTTATTTTTATTTTATTTTATTTTTTTTTTGAGTTGGAGTCTTACTCTCTCTCCCAGACTGGAGTGCAGTGGCCGCTCCCGGCCACCACAGCCTTAACCTGCTGGGCTCCGGCGATCCTTCCGCCTCAGCCTTCC
>NW_007256384.1:191261-198550 GCF_000164805.1 Carlito syrichta | reverse complement strand
CATATAACTGGGCTCGGTGGCTCAGCCTGTAATCCCGTGCCTTTGGGAGGCTGAGGTGAGTGAATTGCCTGAGCCCGCGGGTTCGAGACCCGCCTGGGCAGCAAGACCTCATCTCTACAATATATCAAAAAATCAGCCGGGCATGGTAGCGCATGCCTGTAATTCTGGCTACTGGGAAGGCTGAGGTGGAAGGATCGCTGGAGCCCAGCAGGCGAGGCTGCGGTGGCCAGGAGCGGCCACTGCACTCCAGTCTGGGTGGCAGAGTGAGACTCCAACTCAAAACAAACAAACAAACAAAAAACAAACATATATTATCTTGCAGTTTTTAAGTTAGAAGTTCTTAGTTCCAGCAGAGAAGCTGGTTTCTCTGCTCCAGGTCTCACTGGCCAAAATCCAGTTATCAGTGACCTTGGTGCTTAGAGGCTTTGGGAAGAATCCATTTCCAGGCATATTCAGATTGGGATGATTCAGCTTCATTCACTTGTAGGACTAATATTCCCTTTCTGGTTAGTGATCATTCTCAGATTCTTCTGGTCTCCCACAATCCCTACCTTGTGACAGCATTCATCTTCAAGTCCAGCCCAATGGACCCCGTCCTTCTCACACTTCAAATCTCTCTGCAACCTTCTTCTGTCTTGTAATATCTGGTCCTAGGCTGAGAAAGTTTTCTGTTTTTAAGGGCTCATGGAATTAGATTGTACTTACCTTGATAATTCAAGAGAAGTTCCCTAATTTAAGATCTATAACTATAATTACATCTGCAAAATTCTTTTTACAATGTAATGTAAAATAATCAGTTTCTAGCAATTGGAGGGAGGAACGTTTTTCCTATCACAATAAAAGTATGTCAAAATTTATTTTTTATCTTTATGTTTGCAGTGGCATATTGGTAAATATTGAACAACTAGCTCTCCTAACAGCATTAAAAAAACTTAAATTTCCAGAGTCTGCATATAGCTATGACATAAATAATCCTAATATGGCAGACTTCAAGCTAGCAATGTGAATTCCAGAGTTTCACAAAATTCCTCTCTCATGAGGGGATGTGACCCGTCTCCGGTACACCTCTGTGTATTTGTAAAATTTAATTTTTTTAAATTCTGAATCTTGTAGCAAATAGAGATTTGACTAGTGTTAATGACAAAATGATGATGGTGACAGTGACACACGGTTTTTACATATAAATGTCAAAATGCAATCTGAAAAGAAAATGCAGATTTCTATATTTCTCTTTTTAATTCTAGTATAAACATATAACCTAACCAAAATATTGAAGACAAAACATTAAGTGTTAATTCTAATTAAATGTATAGTTAAAGAGACTAGTTATGGTAAGTGTAGTGTTTTTATTATGTATTATGAATAGTTGTTCAAAACTATTAGAGATGAAGTTATGAGCACAGAAATAGTATGCATATGTCGTATATTTTACTTTTAAAAGATGTTAAGTTACTCACAAATATACACAAACATATATAGTAACATTCTGGGCCTTTTAAAAAAATTAACATTCTAAAGTTTTTTATATACAATTACCTCAACAAATTAGTGCATGGGCTCCTAATTTAATATAGGGAAAATTAAATCAGAACTACAAAGCTTTCCTCAACTAATTTTTGTATAATACATTTACTGATAAAGAAGGTTACACTTTGCATTGTGCCAAACAAATTTTCACCGTTGTTCTAAGGACTCTGGAATTGGCATACCTAGCTTATATGTGCTGTCAAAGTCATTAAAATTTCCATTCAAATATGGTAGGTATAGAGCTAGTTCTGGACCTGTTCTTAGTATTATTTCTTCTAGTCACTGTAAAATTAATAAATTACAAAACATTGCATATATTCAACACTTAACATAGTTTCTAACAAACTATGTGCAATGAGTTCATGTAAATGCTTACAGTGATTTAAACATGTGTTTTTTATTGAGGGAGAGATAAATTCTTGGCTTGCTTACACAGTTGTCTTTTATTTTTAAACTCTTTGGATTCACTCTGTGGAAGTTGGGTGGGTAGCCTAGATACTTGTCCCCAATAGATTAAAGGATATTTTCAATTTTGTCCTATACCAATCATTTTTCTTAAATTTCCATGATTTTTGTTGTCTTGATTTCTTCTCCAGTGAGCATGCACAAGTATTAGCAATAATGTCAAATAGGTGCATCAGACCATACTTGATTATAATCATGAATTTATTATTATCTCCAATTATTTTTGTATGACTGCTCTAAACAAAAGTTTCAAAGAATGTGTGTGGTTTTTTTGTTTTTTGTTTGCCCAGTTAATTTGATTTCAGAGAAATGGTTATTTTTTCATAAACAATGGGGGTATTGTGGAAGACAAAATCGACTTGAATATATGTGGCAAATTTATCACGTACATCATGAGAAATTAAGCTTCTGGGATCATTTTTTCTTTAAATATTGTAATGATTATGTCTAAATATAATCAGTCAGATTCTCCTAGGGTCTGATTTCCTACTGGGGAGAGAGACTGATGATTTGGAATGGCACATTAGCACGGTAGAGTTAATGCAGCATCCCTGTGTCTCGACTCACTCCCAGGGAGTAATTCTAGCCCTAGGAGAATTGTTCCATTATATCCTAACATGAATTAAGTGGCACTTTCAAATTATTTCTTTTATCTTAACTATTTCCATGGCTGCTATTGTAGACACATCCTTAAATGTGAAAATATCTCATAATGACTTCAAAATTTGCGTTTATTGAAACGTTTCTATTAGACTTTCACTGATAGATACACAGTGTGTTAATTGCACGTATTTGGTCTTCTTGATTTCTTCGCAGGCTCTTCTCTTGCAGTCTGCTTTTTTTCTCCATCTGCTCTCCCCCAGTATTAGCTGCTCAGCACAGGATCATCTGAGGGAATGGCTGGGCGAAGACCAGAGCAGTAGAGTACAACAGCTATTAGGGAAACAAACAGACCAGCAAATCCCATAGCGGTGCCAAGGAATTTTATTAGAAAAGTGTCTGTGCTTTCCAACTTACACCAGCCTTTCTCTACGGCATGTACTTATATGAAATCTAAAATAAATTTTTTTTAAAGGAGAACTTGAATTTCTTATATACATTACTATGAAATGCAGTGGCAACCCACATGTGTTTTAGCAGAAAGTGTTTAATATTTTGGTATTTTTAAGGAGATATAAATGGCTTAGATGCAACTCAAACTTTTGCATACTAAATATGGTCATTTTGTCCCCTGCAGCATGTCTAAGAAGGAAACATGAGCTTTGGTAGCTGGGGTAGAAACAAGGTCATAGAAAAAGACATTTGACATTTGTTGGGGCAAATATTAGAAATAATAGTGACAACATCTAATATTTATAAGCACATTTCTATGAGACAGACTCTGTGCTAAATGCTTTTCATATATTATTTAATGTCCTCATCTTGAGAGCAATGTAAGGTACTACAGGTTGGGCTTCCCATATCCAAAATGCTTGAAAAAGAAGTGATTCAGATTTGGGGTTTTTTCAAGTTTTGGAGTATCTGCAGGTATATAATGAGATACCTTGGGAAGGGAACCCAAGTCTAAACATGAAATTCCTTTTTGTTTTATATATACCTTATACACATAGCCTAAAGGTAACTTTATAAAATGGTTTTAATAATTTTGCACATAAAACAAAATTGTGATTGTGTCTGACTGTGACCCATCACATGAGGTCAAGTATGGAATTTTCCACTTGCGGCATCACGTCACTGCTCAAAATTTTGAATTTTGGAGCATTTGGTATTTGGATTTTCAGTTTAAGGATGCTCAACCTTTAGTTTCCTAGGTATGCTGTAAACCTTAGCACAAACAGGATGGCTTAATACAACCAATACTTGTCTCTCAGTTCAGGAGGTACGAAGTACAAAATCAGAGAGTTAGCAAGGCCACACACCCTCAGAAGCATATAGGGGAGAATCCTCCTTGCTTCTTGGCTTCTGCGGGTTTGCAGTTCCTGGTATTCCTTGGTTTCCTGCTGTAGCACTTCAATCTCTGCCTTCATTTCCCGCTGTGTGTTTTTATCATCACATGATGCTTTCATCATCTTCTTCTTTTATTCTTTTCTTTTTACTTATCTATTTATTTACTTTAAACAGATGGGGTCTTGCTATGTTGTCCAAACTGGAGTACAATGACTATTCACAAGTACAATTAAAGTGCACAGCAGCCTGTAACTCTGAGCCTAAGGTGATCCTCCCACTTCAGCCTCCCAACAGGCTGGGACTACAGGCATGTCACAGCATCTGATTTTCTTTCAAGATCACCAATCGTATTGGATTAGAAACTCATCCTACTCCAACATGACCTCATTTTAACTAGTTACATCTGCGCTGACTCTGTTTTCAAATAAAGTCACTCTCTACTGTATTGGGGGTTAGAACCTCAGTATATCTTTATAGGAACGTGATTCAACTCATAACAGATAGGCATCAAATTACTGAAGAATATTTATTTTATAGATACATAAACTGAGGCCTTAAATGGTTAATTTCTCCCAAATATTAGACAAGATTTAGAACCCCGCCATTGGGCAACCCCCTGTGGCCCCTTCCACTGTGGGAGCTTTTCTATCCTCTCAATAAATCCTGCTATCACACACACAAAAAACCCTGACATTTTTGTCCGAAAATGCAAATGTTTTATCTCTATGCTACACACCAATCAAAGTCATGACCCTAAAAACCATTACCATCCAGGATAAACCCGCATAGCAATTAAATAATACTTTCTTGGAAGAAAGCAAAGAGAAGATTGAGAACTGAGAGCAAGACAGCACACATAGCACATGAATGAGTCAAAGACAAAGTTTTAAAAGACTGATGTGTCATGGGAACGTAGTGTTTCATATGGCTCTCCATATGCACCACCAAGATTAAGATGCCTAAGAAACAGGGTCATGAAATAGAGCCTTCCATTGCATGGCTGAGATAACGAGTTCCTTAATGCTTTAGTATAGATTTGGAAGGAGTTGGAGAGGATAAACTTGGCAACAAGAAGATCAAAGAAAAAAATTAATCATTAGGAAGAATATATAAAGAAACACCTTAATGATGACCTCAGATCAGTGAAACTGGGCAGTTAAGGTGTAGGGCAACACATAGAGGATGAAGCAGATAAATAAATCTTTCCTCACTGTGCAAATGCAAAAATCCAGAGGTAAACGCAATTTTTAAAAAGTAAGAACAAGATAATAGCTATAGCTATTCCATAGCAATGCAATTTAAAATGGTATTTGAGGAGTACAGTAGGTTTCTTGCAAGCATGACTAGCCTAGTGGGTTTCTGCTATTAAAGTATGAATATCAGTTTTGTACTAGTACTACAGTCAGTTATACAATGCACTAGTCTAAGCAACATGATCACAAAAATTTTGGTGTCCAGCAATAAAAATGTTATGCTGTTTATAGTAATTAATAGATAAACTATTTGTTGTATTCTTTTCTGGGGAGTTTTGATGGTTTAAAATGAAACATCATCTTTAACAGTCGCACATTGTTTAAAGTAACATACAAAATGATTCATGTTATTTAATCATAAATTTATGTTAAATCCTATAAAATATTTAACTTACTTCTGAGGTTCTGAATTAATGATACAGATTCACATGCTGTTAAAGCAGAAATATTAAATGTAGATAAACACAAGCTATCACATTGTGATGATATGAGTATTAGCAGGAATTAGTCAGAATTGGCTGTGAAATTATTCATCACCAGACTCCTAATGGCTCCTGATAGGATATTATCCCTAACCTATACCTCAATTTACCCAGATGTTTCTAAATGTTGTCCTCAGAGTTATATTTGTACAAATATATGGTTTATGGTTTTCAAATGCTCTCATTTGACTCCAAATTCTTGTTTTGCATTTATTAATGATGTAATAGACTATGCACTTTATAAAAATATGTGTTATGGTCCAAGTGAGTCTCTGACTCTGAACAGTAATGGCCTCCCTCTGCCTCCTGCTGGTTACTCTCCCGCTTTAAGTTTGAAGTTCTCTACTTTTATCTGACTGAAAGCCACAACTACACAGTCATTATAATTCAGCAAGATATCCGTAGAAAATGAATTTCTTATTTATTTTCAAACACACAGGTGACTGTTTTCAGTGTTTGGTGAGATAATACACTAAATTGCTACTTTTCAAATCCTTTCACGTTCTAGCTGGCACCAACTGATGTCTCATAAAATCCTTATTTTTCACTGTAAATTTAAGGTAGTTACCTGGAGACCCAAAACATATGCTAAACTTACTAAATAGTATAAAGAATAATACTCATTGGAATCTGGTCTTATTGTAGTACAGACATTAGGGTTGTTGGGGGATTATACCCATCAAATAGTAATATGCTGATGTTGGATCTACTTGGAGAATTTAGTACTTAGCACAGTGCCTAATTTTAAACTGCATATGAAGATAACAGAAAGGTGGTAGCAAAATAAAAATTCAAAAAATTGATTTTGGAATTTTTATATATCATGCTTCACAAATAGAAAACATTAGCATCATCTGCAAATTGAAAACAGGTAGTTGGTTAAGATTACCATATATTTCTTTTTCTTGGAGAAATAAATTAAATACACCTGGATTGTATACAAGAAACATGATCCTAATGGTATTCTATATTAGGCAACAGAGGACAGTGATTCACGAGGAACCAAAAACAAGCTAACAAGGCACTACTATTGTCCCAGTTTGCCACTTATGAAGAGTATTTTGGCCATTTACTGGGAGGGGAAAGAAGGCAGAGCTTAGTGGTCTTCCTGAAATGAAGAAAAGAAACTGGAAGTCTAGGGAGGCCAAGGCATCTAGAGTTCATAGAATACCAAAGATGAGATAATTGATAAAAGATAGTTGATTATGGATGATAGTTAGCTAACTAGCTAGATAGATGATAGATAGGTATACATAGAAAGAATAGATAGATGATATAAGTAGATAGATGATAGATTGATAGACAGGAATACATAGAAAGAATAGATATATAATATACATAGATGGTTGATAGATGATAGAAAGAATAGGTAGATGATAAACATAGATAGATGATAGATAGAGAGAGAAGATATACATAAATGATTAGATAGATAGATAGAGTAGATAGATAGATAGATAGATAGATAGAGATTATTCCTGGAGATCTATAGTCCTTCCCTGAAAAGTATGTAGCAACCGGGCTCGGTGGCTCAGCCTGTAATCCTGTGCTTTGGGAGGCTGAGGTGAGTGGATTGCCCGAGCCCACGGGTTCGAGACCCACCTGGGCAACCTGC